>NW_007740792.1:10884-12883 GCF_000696425.1 Galeopterus variegatus | reverse complement strand
CCCACTACCCCAGCCCCTTCTGTTCCCTCCCCCGTCCCCTGCAGTCATGGAGGGGCCTCTTCGATTCAGCAAGCCCCACGAGATGCTAATCAGCTCAGAGCTGTGAGACCCAGATTTTGAAGGAAGGTAGGGCAACCCCTGGCGTAGGTGTTTTGATACCTGGCACTTGTTCCTACAAATGGTCAGATAGCCAAGCAGGAGCAGTATGGATTTGGAGCTGGGGGAACTAGATTTGGATCCGGGCTCTTCAAAGATGAGCTGTGGGACCTTCAGTCCACCTTGTCCCCTCTCTGGATTATTGTGACTTCAGCTTTATAGTGAGGGAATTTTACTCTGAGGTTTCTTCCAGCTCTTAAAATGTGCAATGTTTTCAACTCTGGTTGCCCAATAAACTCACCTGAGAAGCTCTCAGGACATGCCAATGCCCAGGCCCTATCCCCAGAGATTCTGACTGAACTGGGCTTGGGTGAGACCTAGGTCCAGGGGCAGATCCATGTTTGTGGGTCCTGAAGAACATACAGTTTGAAAAGAAGAAGAACAAAACAACATCTTACTTCTGCAACTTTCACAAAAGTGTGACTTTGTGAACACATTGCTAGAGTCCCTTCCATCCCATATCCTAAGGAGGGGTCTTTCAAGTCAGTGACCCTGAAAGTTCATTTTATTGCTTCAGAGTCCGTCTAGGAATGCCTAGGCATTAGTATGTTGTAAAAGCTCCCCAAGCGGTTACACTATGCAAAATTCCAGTGTGAGAGTCACTGGGGTAGATTTTGAACCCCAAGGTTGGTGCCCCCGAGGATGAATGTGAGAGGACCTGGTAATCTGTACAATTCTGCCTGGAATGTCCTAGTCTGGAAATTTCCCCTCCATGCCTCTCTACCCTAACTAATTCCCACTCCTCACTAAGGCTCACATTTGAATCGCCTCCTCTAGAAAGCATTCCCTGATTCTCTGGCTAGCTGCTCTTTTCTGTATTTGTCTCAGATCCAGGCACATCTCTGATGGCCCCTACCGCACTCTACTACTGTGCTTTCTTTGCACCTCTTTCCCCCCCGCTAAACTGTAAGCTCTTTGAGCAGACTGACATCCCCAGGACCCAACACAGTGTCCAGCACAAGAGGCTTTGATGAAAGAAAATGAAAAAAAAAAAAATGGTAAGGTATTATTATTTTTGTACAGAAGGCCTTCTCCCCCTCTCCCTAAATTATATTTTCTAGCCTCTTCTTTCAATAACCAGTAAAGATAGCACTCTTGAAACATAGATTCTCCTTTGCAAATGTAAGCTCTCCAACTCCTTACCAAATACCTCATAAGAACTGGATGGAACATTGGATGGCATTGTTGTTGGAGCAGGAGGACTTTGGCACAAAACATGGTGTATCAGACAGGATTCTGGCCAGAACCAGAAGTCACACTCAACTGAGATTTTGCAGAAAACTTAAGGTAAGGACTGTTTACAGAGGTGTGTGTAGAATGGAGGGAATGCAGAAGAGAAGTTGAGGCACCCGGGGATTAGAAATGACAGGAACCCATTATCCTTCAGGTCTTAAAAAACAAAGGGAGACAATCGTGTTCCCCAACCATGTTGAGGGCTGAACCCAGAAGAGGCGCTGCGCAATAGGAACTCTAGGTCCCGAAGGGTGTCAGCACTACCAGAATGATGATGCTGAAGAAGACAGGAGCACAGGGAGAAATACTCTGACCTCTGTCTCCTCCTGGCCTCCAGCCTCCTTCTGGTGTTTCTCACTGACCCAAACCAACTGGAAGCCAGAGGCAATGGGGCCCAGTGACACGGGACATGGTATCAGATCCCCTGACCTAAGCTCTGAGTCGGGTGAATAAAGGTGAAGGATGGATCTCGGGAGGAAAGTTTAGGCAGAAAAATGAACTTCGTGATATTACAGGGAGAGGAAGAACTCATTGGATGTCATCTATAAGTATAATCAGTAGATGTAGTTTAAAGTAGTTCTGCTATGCTTATTGGAAGTGAAAAACTTAC
>NW_007740792.1:9943-10269 GCF_000696425.1 Galeopterus variegatus | reverse complement strand
TATAATCAGTAGATGTAGTTTAAAGTAGTTCTGCTATGCTTATTGGAAGTGAAAAACTTACCACACTTTGGGCAGGTTATAACTAGCTTAAAAGTAAGGATATGGAGCAAAATGTTTCTGTGTAATCAACTGCTATTCTCTAGAAAACAGAAGAACCAGCATGCAAGAGTTTTGACTCCTGCCTTCCTATCCCTGCCCACATATTTGAGAGGTAATTATTCTTGTTTCTACTGAAATCTTATTTTCTCTCCAGGCCCCACAGCTGTTGGCACCCACTTCTCTTCCACCACCTTCTGTGTCACATCAGAGGCTTCTAAGGGACTCCC
>NW_007740792.1:0-9867 GCF_000696425.1 Galeopterus variegatus | reverse complement strand
TTGGCACCCACTTCTCTTCCACCACCTTCTGTGTCACATCAGAGGCTTCTAAGGGACTCCCTTCCCACCGTAAGGATCAGAGCTTGCCTATCTGGACCTAGCTTACACCTTAGCCCTCTGTTCCTGTGCATGGCCAATTATCACCATGGATCATAAAATTTGGGGTCCACTGGCCCCCTCCTCATTCTGAAACCTCACTGCCCACCTTGAAGGGGAGCAGGAACAGTTTCTGCAGGTTTTGTGCACCACAGGACGTAAGGCTAAAGGAGGACTCAGTCCGGGCATCTGGCACTCAGGGGCAGCATGGTGTCTGCAATGCAGGGAGAGGCAGCAGGGGTGCCCCACGTCACCCTGCCTTCTCATCGCCTCTGCCCCAGCTTGCAGGTCCTCTCCCTGCTCCTGCTCACCTTACTCACCTGTCTCCCTTACACCAGCCTCTCAGAGGATTTGCCAGTGCTTTTTTTTGCCTGGGGTCCACTGTTTCCCCTCCATCATCTCACTACCGTTTCATCTCTGATTCTCTCTAGCTTTTCCACAGCTGGGAGATGACAATGTAAGGGGGAGGTAGATGGGATTCTTCTGTTTCTCTGGTTCTTAAAGTCTGTAGAGGGGAGTTTCAGAATAAGGATGTGACTGACCCTAATCACTTTTGAACTTTCTAGTCTCTTAAGCTTGTGGTTAAGACTGGGATCTGGGGTGGGGAACCACATTTGTCAAGGAGATAACATTGTTTTCTTCAGCTTTCTAGAAAGAATGAGGGACTGTAATGGAGTTAGAGTGGGGTTTCGGCAGAGCTAGGGAAAAACAAAGCATTCTCTTGGCTAAGACTGAGGGTGGCATCAGGGAGAGCTGGGGGAACCAGGGCGAGTGAGCCTGTGGCTGTCTGGAGGGGACACCAGAGGGGCTCACGCCGGAGGAGCTGAGGGGCCAGGCTCTGCGTCTGGGCCTGAGTGTGCCCGTGCAGGAGTGGAGCCAGAAGCTACTCGGGGCTGAGGCTGCAAACAGATTGCCTTCTACTTCTGTAACTTTCTCCTTAAAAACCATGGTAAAAGTGCTCACAAGCTGACTGCCAGAATGTACAGTTTTATTTTCTAGATACTGTGTAGGAGAATGCACCAAAGGAGAGTAATTCTCCCCACCTCTTCCCTCTACTTCTCCTGCCCCTCCTCCCCCCACAATAAAAGGTAACAGGGGACTCCGTTCAGAGTCCGAGCCAGCTTTCTGAGCTCCCAGTTCCAAACACATGTCTATCCCCTGGTGCCCTGGTAAACCTGTGCCTGAGTAAAGCCCATGGGAGGACTGACTCTGACCTTCCTTTTTATTCAGCTCTCAGTTCCAAGGCTATAAAACTTGGCCCAGAGCTCTAGACAGGGGTGTGCCCTGATTTGGTACTTTGGGCAAGTGCTTCAGCAGGCAGAGACTTCCAGACCACAGGCTTCATCCCAAATCAGTCTCCCTCTATCTGGTGGACAATTGTGAATAACCATCCCCATGCCAACACTGGAGATTTCCAGGGCCTTAAAAGGCTAATTAACAACACCCTGGGAGTACTGAGTACATCTCCATAAAAACCAATGGCCCTGTTGCCTGCTCTAGCCCCAAGGGCTGTGTGACTCACAGGTGCATGATTCGGAGTGCTCCTGGGCAGATTCCAGTAGGTTTCACTACTGTCTGAGGAAGGGAGGGAGGCGTTGCCCAGGTGATAATTGCCTTGACCTTGAGTCTGCTGAAAACTGGCAAGAAAATGCTATTGTAGCCAGGGAGTTTTCAGAACTTGAGAAGAGCAGAAGCAAAGGCGAGGGCACATAGAGACACAGTAAAACCTGGTTTCACCACAGGGTTGGGAAATTGATTGATCTCATGAAACCCAAGAGAGAAACCTCCAGCTTCCACGAAATGTCCAGACCTAGTTAGTAGAAGTGAAACTGTAGAAGGGATTTAGTGTGATAGTTCGAAGTGAGACCTATAGCCTCAAACCTCCTAGCTGAGCTACTTCTGGTTGCATAATCACAGGTAAATTCCTAGCTTCTCTGAGCCTCAGTTTACTCATCATTAAAATGGAAATAATCATAGTATTTACTGCACAGGTTGTTATGAGGATTAAACAAAATGGCATAGTGCCTGATAGGTAATAAATGCCCTCTGGCACTCACTTTCTTCCTCAACACTTGGTAGAAAGCCAAGGCAAAGTCAATGGTTGGGCAAGAAACTGTTTCCGAATGTTTATATTAAATAAGACATTTTCTTCTTTTTCCATCACTGACATCAAATCCAGTAAACAAAGAAAGACAAAAAAAAAAAAAATACATAAACTGCAACTGTAGGTTTGATTCTTTTACTATCTGCAGCAAATTCTTCACAGAACCACGATCCTTAAGCAGTACTACAGGGTTACACTAAGACACCCAACAAGCTTGCATTAAGCTCCTGCAAGTACAAGATGGCCTAGCAATATGGCAAGCTCTGCCCTCAAGTTTACGGTCCACGTGGAGAAACGCATTCAAACACATAACGTTGGCACTAGAGCAAGGGTTGGAACGCAGTCATGCTTAAATAGCCTGTCTCAGATTCATCTGGCAAATTTGTTAAAACACAAAGCCTGGACTCACCCTCACTGGTCCTGGGGTCAGGAATCAGACCCCAGAATTTACATTTCTAACAAATCCTCAGTGATGCTGCTCTGCTGTTTGAGTAGCATTGTTATAATAGAAGTCAGAAATTATGGAGTTATTTATAGAGGAGGGAGAGAGGATGGGTTTTTTTTTCATTGGGGTGGGGGAGGGTGCTATCTGGAGTGACTTTGTAGAGGAAGTAATATTTAAGCAAAGAGTAAAAGTAAGGGTAGGACTTCAGCAGACAGCGACTAGAGGAAGTGTTTTCTTTCTTTCTTTCTTTCTTTCTTTCTTTTTTTGAGCAGCAAGGGGATCACAACCCTTGGCATGGTGTCATCTGCACCACGCTCAGCCAGTGAGTGCACCGGCCATCCCTATATAGGATCCAAACCCACGGCCTCGGCGCTACCAGCGCTGCACTCTCCCGAGCGAGCCATGGGGCTGGCCCGAGGAAGTGCTTTCTCATAGAGAAAATATTGAAAAGTCAGGAAAACTGCAGAATATACATTCAGCAAGCCCAAGAATACCATGGGTTGGAGAAGGGAGAGTGATAGGAAGAAGTGTTAGGCGTTGGTTTTTAGAAGACCTGGATGCGCAGGCTGAGCAACTGAGCTTCTTTAAGCTCAATGAAAGAAGACCTCAGACATGAAAGACAAAGTGGAGGGAATATCATCAAGATATTAAAATTAAATTGCATATGGTAGATGAGAGAGAGGAACAAGTCAAAGATGATTTCTAAGGAACCGAGCCTGAGTAATGATGCCCCTAGAAGAGAATAGGGTTTTAGAAAGAGGAAGGGTTTAACAAGGAAGATAATGATCTTGGTTTTGTACCTCTTGAATTTGAGGTGCCTGCAAGTTATGTAGTAGCTTGCATCGTAAGCCTGGGTTCAGAAGAGAGGATGGGCTGGTCATTTATATCTGAGCGTGTTGCATGGACATGACTGGAAAGTGGTAGAGTAGATGACCTCGTCAGAGAGAACACACTGGGTGAGGAGAGAAGGATGTAAGCGAATGAATCTTAAGGAAGGTCTACATTTAAGTGTTTGGTAGGAGAAGAGCCAGCAGAGAAGACTCAGAAAGAGTGGACTGGGAGGCACTGGACGGGCAGTTGATGGCTGTGTCCTGAGAGACAACGAAGGAGAAGACTTCAGGCTGGGAGCGACTTGCAGAGTTTACCGCCACAGAAGCTGAGAGGGAGGAACGAGAAGCCACTGAATGTGAGGACTGAGAGCTTCACTTTCCAAGGTGAGGCAGGATCCAGGCTGCAGAGTCAAGGAATAAATGGGGGGCAAGGAAGTAGAGGAATTGGGTGTTGAGTGGTGACAGGAAGAAAAGGGGACAGTAACTGGAGAGGGACACAAGGTCATGGGAGGGTTTTGTTGTCATGTGAGGTTCTGGGGATATGAGCATGAGTAAAGGCCAAGGGAGAGGAGCCAGTGGAAAGGGGACGATTGAAGAGGTGAGAAGGAAAGGAGATGATTGATGCTGCAGGGTCTGGGTGGAGATGAGGGGTGGGATGGAAAGCCCCGGGACTGATGGAGCACTTTAGAATGAGGTCCCCTGGGTGTTCTGGCAGTGAGACAGCCTTGGATGTGATCCCAGCAAGACTCTCCTTTTACTAAAGCAAACAGCATGGTAGCAGCTCCGCAGCTCTGAGAATCTCAGACCCAAAGTTGTCTGCTTGTCCCCAAGACCAATCTCTCCACTTTCAAGCATTCAAAAAGGGCGAAAGGTTAAATTAGAGTTTCAATATTCTAATTTCTCAACAAATTTATTTTCTTCCTGGGTTAGCCAAATCAAGGAGTCTTTTCCCTCACCTGGGTTTGCAAATTTAATTAGCCAACTTCCTCCTCCCCCTCTGAGAGTCACAAAATAGACCTTATTTCTCTCCTTTCCTTCCCAGCTTTTGCTTATCTAAGCTAAGGGACCCATGGGAGCTTCCCTCTGATTTATTTCAGCTGGTCTCTCATGCCACACTGACTCTGGGTTAACCTTCTCCAGCTCCTCTGGGACCAATTTTAGGAGGGTTTGCTAGGTATTCTGACCTACTAATAGGTCCCTTAAGGTGAAGTCCATACTGTCACAGTAGATCTTGCTACCTAACACCTAGTGAAATCCTAGGCTTTGCTGAGCTCAGCCAAGACACTGCAGGAAACACATGGTCTGGGGTTCCCAGAGAGATTGTCTATATCTCAAAGAATAATGCTAACCAGAGTACAAAGCTGTCTGGAATAGAAGGCTTTAGGGTTTTATTTAAAGAGTCCTCTTTTTAAGAAAAAAAAATTGTTTGGGAGGGAGTAGCTCCATGACTAAACATAGGATATAGCTGAAATGTGTTTGTTCTTAGTTTTTGTATTATTTTCAGGTAGTATTATGGCATTACTAATTATGAGACAAGTGAGGAGCTGTTTGGTGAAATGCTATTACCAAAGGCATTTTCCTCCTTTGCTTTGCCTGGAGGGAGTGGCCTCCTCACCTTGGCACTGGTCCACATGCTAATGCTTTTTTAAGGGCACGTCATTAGTTTGAGCGACAGAAACATGTTCTGCACCCTTCATAGAAGTTCATTAATCTTTGTTCTTAAAACATTTTCTTGAACATCAAGTTCTGTTCTATACCATTTATACAACCATAGCACTGGAAATTGTAACTCTGTCTCATCTTTCATGTTAAATTAAAGATGTCAGAAGAAAGAAAATGGACAAACATGCTTATAAAGACAGCAAATGGGACATGAACTTCTGCTCTAAGACATATTTTCAAAACTTTGTTATAACACAAATATAAGGAGTTTGTTTCCTACTGTCTTTACTTTTTGTTTGGGACTTTAAAAAATCAGATATTCATAAAAATTATGAGAAATATAGATTTAACAAAATTTAGAGAATAATAATATATTACTATCACATGTGCAATGTATACTTTTTGGTAAAAGAACATTGCTAACAAGTCTTTGTTCTATTTTTGGAAGTGTCGGTCTTATTCAATCTTTTGTTGTTGTAATAAAAAATATTTAATATTTGCTTTTCAACCTAAGTAACAGACAGGAAGACTCTCTAAGAGAAAATGATGTTTGTTTGGGAATAGGCACTGCAACGGGAATATGCATGCCATAGTAAACTATGTGCGAGCTCAGGGAGGTAAAGGAAGACAAAAGGTTTTAAAGGAACAATAATTGTTTTGAGATAATTATCCTTGACTACAAGAATCAATAACAAGGGTGGCATCAGTCGGAGGTTGGACAGGCAGTTGCTGGGCAGATGTCCTTGCAGAAGTATTGTTTCGTAAGGTTGTGATGGCCTTTCTGCAAGGTAGTGGATTTTGCAGAGTCTTTTGTGATAGTTCTTGTTATCAGGTCTTCATGCATGAGAACCCTCCCTTCATGGCCTTCCCTGGCTCTGTTTGTCAGGGGTTTTGTTTTTGTTTTTTAACACAGCTGACTCTATTTTGGTTCTGACAATTTTCACATGCTCATGAAATGTAGCAGTCATGTTATCTGAGTGGGTATGACACTAACCAAAGCAATTCAGTGAGTATGTAAGGAAAAGGATTTGCCCATTTGTGCTGCTCCAACTCTTCCACTATAAAGAACAAATTCTGTGGAGGCAAGGCACTGATGTCAGAGTCAGACTGTCTGGGTTTAAGTCATGGTTCTGTATGGCCTTCATCAGTGTGCTTGCTCTCCCAGTGACTTGGATCCCTCTTCTCTTCTGTAAAGTAGGGATTCTAATAATAACAATAATCCACCTTCAACAATGTGGAGATTAAAAAACATAGGCAGACTGCTATAATGGATGCTGTGGGTGCCCCATGCAGATCCCTTTTACAGGGTGCTCACACCCATCCCCAGCTGCTGCAGGTTTGGGCTGCTAGAGGCTCACCCCTGCACCTTTCTCAGAAGACTTGCCCTTGGCGGACAGGTGCTGTCTTGCTGGCAATGCCTGCTATGCTCTCTCCCAACTCCGCCCTACTGGGGGTGGCCCATAGCCAATGACCTACTGGGTCAGGGTCAGGAGAGCCAGCTCCCTTGCTCCTGGGAGGAATAATCACTGGTACAATTCGCTGTCCAGAGCTCCCCCGGATCAGGCTGAGGCTCAACTTCTGAAGCCACACTTTGCCTGGCTTCTTTCCAGGCCCAACCTTTCTGGTTCTCCTCAATAAAAATGCTTCCTTTGCCCCATGCACAGGAATCCCTGACTAAGGCTTTGCCAGGGAGCTTGAGCTGAGACCAGTACTTTGCATAGTACTTGGCACTTAGTAGTTGTTCAACAAATGTTAGCAATTATTAAGGATTTTAAAAAATCAAATTTTGGTCTAAGTCAAGTGTATAAACTGGAGACAATATTGTTTAGAATTGAGTGACTTGCAAATTTGTCATCAGAGCTGAAAAATAACTGCTTCCACAAACAGCTTGTCTTTTCACATTCTTTTTTAATGGCTGTTCTAGAGTGCCTAAAAAAGAGGCATGTTTAAGAGCTTTCAGGGAGTGTTCAGAGCAAGGACTTTAAGGTGCACGATGACAGTCGGAGAATGCCAGTGCCTGACTCCAGACTGCTGAGCAGGTGGGCTCTCAAGTGTCCTGGGTTTCAGGAGAAGAGGCAAAGCAGTGAGGACTTGAAAGGAGAAAGGGTCCAATTCTTGCTCAATTCATGAGAAAGGGGACAGGTTTGACAGTGGGGCTGAGATGTTTGGGGTAACCTGGCCCGAGGTATTGTTCAAATCATCAGGGCAGAAGAAACTTCTCTCGATGTTTAGAAGGAAGAGGGAAAGGGCGAGGAAGAAAGGAGAGGAGAGGAAGGGAGCTTTAGCTGTCAGAAAGTGAAGACCCTTCTTGCATAGCTGGCAGGGAAGGGAATTACCTATATTTAGGAGAGTAGACAGAGAGGGAATCCTGTTTAAAGTTTAACTACTAAGTTGAATCATCCACATGGAAAAGGCAAGACGTATCCCCTCCTGAAATGTGTTGCTACTGGGGAGAAAAGCCATTGCAAAGGGCTAAGGGGCCATGTTGCAGAAGTGCAGCCCTCCAAAGAGTGAGGCCACCAGCCCTTAGGTAGCAGTGAGGGCCAGAAATGACAGCCAGAACAGGCAGCTGGGAATATTATCTTCAAGAATCCAAGTGCAGTCTTGAGGCTGTTCTCTTCCATTTGCTCTTTCACGCTCAGGACATCAGAGACACTGCACATCAGTTTGCAGTTCTGTCATGTCTGTTTTGTCAATGGCTACTGTGGCATTACTTCTTGGAAGGTGTGCCATCATCATCACCATCTTTTCAGGCTAAGTTGGAGATACCAGGGTACAGGTAAAAACTAGTCCCTGTGGCTTAGAATCAGACATCAATTTGCTTTATGGCCAGGAACACTCATGTGATAAGGTCAAAGCAATGGCCAGTAGTAAAGATGGTTCCCCTGGGTGTGAGGGGGTACTGCTGGCTGTGTCAGCAGGTTGGGAGACACAGGAGGAGAACTTCCAAGCCTCGCGAGTCCATTCTGGCCCGACTGCTTGGTGAAGTTCAAGGCCAGGAGAGGAGGAAAGAGGGAGCTCTGGAGGTTTAGGTTGTGATGTTTAGCAAGGCCCATCTCCCCAGGCCCACTGTGTTGGAATGGCAGCTGCCATGTGTTTGGGCTACTTTAAGGTTAACTGTGCACTTTTACACATTATCTTGGTGAACCTTCAACATAGTGATATTGTTTCCTCTCTTTTTTATTTTAAATGAGAAAACTGAGGTTCAGAAAATGTAACACAGTTAGGAAGTGGGAAAGTCAGCATTTGGACCCTGGCCTTTTGCCTGCGAGTCTGGTGCTCTCCTTCATTAGAGAAAAGAGCACAGCCCTGCTGTGAATATGTTCTGAGGGAGACTGTCGGTTAGCACAGGACACGCCATTTTTATCTTTGATTTATTTCTTGAATGCTATTGCATTCAAATGTTAGAAAGCCCAAAAAGGATAGCACTGTCCCCACCATCCTTGCCCCTGTCTGCCACGTTCTTCCTTCCCAGCCCCACGGGGAACCGCTGTTCTCCCATAGTCTCTTCATGTTCTACAAGGAAACATGAGATTCTTTTCTTCTTCCTGTTTTTACAGAAAAGTTACCACATAATAAACATAGTGTAACACCTTCTTTCCCTTTTTAAGTTAACTATACACCCTACAGATCTTTCTATACTTTTTTAATAGGGAGCCTCCTCATTTTTTACAGCTGTATAGTACTCCATTACATGGATGTCCCCTACTATATTGAATCAGTCTCCTACTGATGGATATTTCGATTGTTTCCTTTTTTCACTATTACTCAACACTGCAAAGAATCACCTTGTACATTTATCCCTTTAGCACATATATAAGTATGTCTCCAGGTCAGGTGGCTGAAGGTAAAATTGCTGAGGAAAGTGTATATGTTTGCAATTTTTGTGAATAGTCACCAGAAATTGCGATAAGGCCAAAACTAAAAAAGCACTTTCATCCCCTATACTGTAGTTTAATAGCTGGGTTGCCAAAAACACACTGTATTAGTCTGTTTCTGTTGTTTGTAATGAAATAAGTGGAACTGGGTATTTTGTAAAGAAAATGAAATTTGTTGATTACAGTTTTGGAGGCTAGGAAGTCCACAGTGCAGGGAACACACCTGGTGAGGGTCTTGGCTGTGGCGACAGTGACCCAGGGGTCTCACATGGCAGAAAATGGTGGAGCAGAGAGGGACTAATCTCTTCTTTCACTCTCCTTTTAAAGCCCTCAGAACCATGCCCATGACCACCATTTTTAATCCATTCACCACAGCCTGGTCCTACATACAGTCCAACCACCTCTTCAAGGGCCCACCTTTGAATTACTGTAATACAATTTCCCACCCTCTTATCACTGTCACAGAGGGGGTCAAGTTTTGGGAAGACACTCAATCCAAGGCACACGCCTAGTTAAATGAGGATCCCAACTCAGCTCCCTTTAAATATTAAGTACTGGATGGGTCCCAGGCCACTCATCGTAGCAGATGCTTCCAGGGCTCTTACCTTTGGCCTTTGGTTCTCTTTCCTTTCTGTACAAGCTGTGAAGCAAGAAAACTGGACATATTCTTCCTCTTGCCCTTTGGACATATCATACCGGAAAACAGAGCCAAGACATGTAACTCTCTGCAACCTGCCTTAGTGAAACAGAAAAAGCACAGGCTCTGGGATCAGAAAGACCTGACTTTAAATGTTGGCTCTTTTTATCACTTTTTATCTGTGTGATCTTGGGTGAAGTTTTTAAATTCTCTGA
>NW_007740791.1:28068-28431 GCF_000696425.1 Galeopterus variegatus | reverse complement strand
TGATGATGGACATTTGGACTGGTTCCAACTCTTCGCTATTGTACATAGTTCTGCCATAAACATGGGAGTACAGATATCTCTTTGACATATGGATTTCCTTTCCTTCGGATGTACGCCCAGTAGCAGGATTGCTGAATCATATGGTAGTTCAATGTGTAGTTTTGTGAGAAACTTTTGTACTGTTTCCATAATAATTATATTAATTTATATCCTTACTAATAGTGTATGAGTTCCCTTTTCTTTGCATCTTTGTCAGCATTGTTATTTTCTATCTTTTTGATAATAGCCATTATAGCTGTAGTGCAGTGGTATCCCATTGTTGTTTTGATCTGCACTTCCTTGATGATTAGTGATGTTGAGAAT
>NW_007740791.1:23617-26185 GCF_000696425.1 Galeopterus variegatus | reverse complement strand
CAAGGAATACTGTGTGCTTATGATTAGCACATCTAGTGCAACCAATACAAGTAAATGTGTATGAATAGTACAACTAATGGCCAACAAATGTTGTATGCTTAGTATATGCCAGTTAGTTAGCTAAACACTTTCAATAGATTACCTCACTTGATCTTCACAGCAGCATGCAAAGTGGTTCTTTTATTAGCCTCGTCTTATAGGTGAGAGAACTAAGGTCCAGTCATTTGCCCAGGAACTTGGAGCTTGTGTGCTGGAGCCAGAATGTGAAGCCACACTACCTGGTGGACTTGATAGCATGTGCTCTTAACAACTCAGCAGTTCATGGTAGTTCAGCACATAACCTTTTTTTTTTTTTTTTTTTGCTTTAAAGTAAGACATAGATAAGATGCAGTTCAGGTAAAGAAAGTGTGCCTGCAGGACTCCCATGTTGACAGCAGGAAGGCTGGGGAAGGTGATAAGACAGGACTTTTCTTAGCAGTCCTTGGACAGTCTGTGTAAGACCTGTGCACCATGCACAAATCCCACACGTCAGGATGGCTCACTTCACAAAGACCATGAGACAGAGACCATTGCAATAAGCAAGAGGTTTTTATTCCAGCATGCTGGGGTCACTCTGTCTTCAGGACAGAAGCGGCCCCAAGCTCTTAACATACGAGCTTTTTATACAGTTTTTTAGAACAGATTTTTGCAACAGGTTGAGTTGTATACTGCTTACGGGTTACCTGAGGCAACCATTAGATTTATTGGTGGGCTTTAGTGGGCTGGCACCCCGATAAGGAACATTGTATTTCCCAATCGTTTATCTTCCTTGTGGCCAGGTGGCCTCTATGTGAGGAACTGGTTAGTTCCTGGAACTGGGAGGTATTTACTCCCTTCCTGGAATTTAGTGAGCCTGGGCCCTCCTGAATTCTACATAACCCCTTAGAAGATGCCTTACTTAAAATGACATTAGTTATGTTTTCCGGTTTTTAGCAAACATTTGTACAGAAGCAAATTGCGCATGTGAAAGCTATACTTTTCTCTACAATTCCCCCCTTTTTCTTGTGTGTATATCAATTATGAAATACTTGTCTCTTGTTGATTTAATTCCTGATATTGTTGTCTTAACATCATAATTCGGACAGTACTAACACCTTCTCTAACAAAAGCTACTAAGTGATTTAAAATGCAGGGCCCAAAGGTCAGAAGTAAAACCAAAATCACTAATGGTCCTAGCAGGGTAGACACAAGGGTTGTGAGCCATGGGGAGGAGTTGAACCATGACTCAAACCATTCCTGATTTTGTTCCCTTTCTTTTTTTCTTTTGGCCAGGCCTTCCCTAATTTTGGCCATGGAGTCTTTAATTACCCCTGAGTGATCAATGTAAAAACAACATTCTTCTCTTAGTGCAGCACAGATTCCCCCTTGCTGAAGGAACAAGAGGTCTAGCCCCCTTCTACTTTGCAGGACCACCTCAGAAAGAGAGGTGAGGGACTCTTGTAATTTAGTAATTGAATTTTCTATTTCTTTAATATCAGCATCTATGGCTGCCTGTAAACTTTGGTAATTCGGATGTTGAATAACTAGAGCTGAGTCCCCTGTAGCTGACCCAGCTCCTCCCAATCCTAAGCCTAAGAGGACAGAGAGTGTGATACTTAGGCGCTCCCTTTTGGTTTGGTAGTTCCCATTATTTTCATCCCTATATGATAATAGTTCTTCATAGGGATGATAAACGAGCTGAGGCAACAACCAAACCAGGATACAGAAATCTTGGGTCCCTTTTAGGACCTGTAAGCTAACACAGGGTGTGACCCCAGTAGTGCAGGCCCACCATCCTTCTGGACGGGGCAACAGATATGTGTCTCTAGACCACTGGGTCACATTAAGAGTCTGGTTGCACAGCTGGCTGTGTGAGGAAGGTATTTTTCCCACATATGTTCCTTGCCCCATAACAGCTGACAGAGTGAGTTTGAACTGTCGTTGCTGCCAACGAAAGTTGGAGACACCAGTTGTAGTATTAATTCCATTTCTGAAGGCTATTCCTTCACAATATGGGGGAGCAACATTATAACAAAGCCAGCAGGAGCGGGTAGCATTGGGGTTGGTACTATTGAAGACCTTGAAGGCTTCAGAAATTAAGCGGAATAATCCAGTTTGTTTTTGAGGCCTAGGCTCAGGGGGCTGAGTTATTTCTATTGGGGCTGCTGCCTCTGTCCCTGCAGTGGGGACTGAGGACTCTGGTTGGGTACCTGGGGTGCTGGGGTAGTCTTTGGTTTGACCCCTGGAACTAGGTATTTATTTGAGCAGCACCAACTTGTCAGCATCTTTTACCAGAACTGCTACTGCCGCTATGATCCCTAGACAAGCTGGCCACCCTGAGGCTACTGGGTGTTATTTTATAGACAGATATTCTACAGGCCTTTTCCAGGGTCTCAATTTTTGAGTTAGGACCCCTTTTGCGACCCCCTTATTTTCTGCCACATACAGGTGGAAGGGCTTGGTTAGGTTGGGGAGCCCCAGAGCCGGTGCAGACATTAAGGCCGTCTTGATGTTGTTAAAAGCCTGTTGTTCTTCCTTTCCCCACTTGAA
>NW_007740791.1:19969-22617 GCF_000696425.1 Galeopterus variegatus | reverse complement strand
GACAACCATCTTTTCCCATCTTTAAGAAGGTACTGACCTGTCACTTGCAGATCTGAGCCTTTTTTGGTGGGGGCTTGGTAGCCCAGTTCTCCCAACTCCGTAAGGAGATGCTTTGTTCCTTCCAGACACAGTTCCTCATCGGCCACTGCCAGGAGGAGATCATCTACATACTGCAACAGAGTCACCTGGGGGTTAGAGGCCCAGAACATAGCCAAGTCTTGGCGGAGGGCCTCGTCAAAGATGGTGGGTGGATTTTTGAACCCTTGAGGCAGGCGGGTCCACATGAGTTGCCCTGCTAGGCCAGTCTCTGGATCTTTCCACTCGAAGGCAAAGTAATCTTGACGTTTTACAGTCAGCGGCAAACAGAAGAATGCATCTTTCAGATCCAGTACCAAATACCGGCTCCTGTCTGGAGGTAAAGAACTTAAAAGATTATAGGGGTTAGGAGTTGCGGAGTGGAGGTCGGCCACCTGCTTATTTAACTCTCAGAGGTCTTGGGCCGGTTGGTAGTCATTAGTCCCACGTTTTCAGACTGGTAGCAACAGCGTGTTCCAGGCTGATTGGCACTTTTGTAGGATCCCCAGCTGGAGCAAACGGGCTATGTGGGGTCGGATGCCTTCGCGTGCCTCTCGGGACATTGGGTATTGTCGGACAGCTATAGGACTGGCCTGAGCCTTCAGCTCTACGTGGACGGGGGGCCGGTTTTTAGCCTTCCCTATCCCTGCAGTTTCTGCCCATGCCTGGGGGTAGTTTTCTAACCACCAGTCCATCTGTCTGGTCTCCCACCCTTGTTTTTCAAACAATTGGTATTCATCTTCCAACCTGAGAGTTAGTACCTGGAGAGGCTTTCCTTGTCGATTTAGCACCAGAGGTCCCTCGGGGTCAAAATGAATTTGAGCACCCATTTTGGTGAGGAGGTCTCTTCCTAGTAGTGGGTAGGGGCACTCAGGAATGACAATGAACGAGCGGGATAGCCGGCCCACGCCTAGGTCCACCGTTCTTCAGGTAGTCCATGAGTACTGCCTGTACCCTGTAGCCCCTTGTACCCATGACTTCTTTTTGAGAAGGGGTCCATTTGCTTGTTGTAACACTGAATTTTCAGCTCCAGTATCTACCATGAACTGAGTATGCTTCCCCTCCATTTTTAGGATCGGGGAGAGGGTCCAAACCCCATCCCCTCTAATTACTGTCTTCCTGCAGGGCCAAGACTTTGGGGGCCTGAGGCTTTTTCTTTTTCTTGGGGAATTCTTGAACCCCAGTAACCTTTCTCCTTACAGTACGGACATTGATCCTTTGCCAGGGGTCCTTTCCTGTTGCCTGGTACTGTCTTATTGGGCTCCCTAGTTTCCCTGACTACAGTGGCCAGAATTTTGTGAAAATTTCTTTCTTGGCGCTTTTCTCTCTTTATTTCTTTAGCTTCCTGCTCTTTCTGCTTTCTTTCTTCCTTTTCTTCCTCTGACTCTCTACTATGATAAACCTTTTCAGCCACCTGCACTAATTCCCTCAATGACTTATCTTGTAACCATTCAAGCTTCTGCAGTTTCTTCCTGATGTCTCTACTAGACTGGTCAATAAAAGCAACTGTCACTGTAGCTTTGTGCTCTTCACTACTAGGATCATATGGGGTAAACTGATGGAACGCCTCCATGAGTCCCTCCAGAAATGCTGATGGAGACTCACTGGGCCCCTGGATTACCTCTCTTACCTCAGTCAAATTGGTGGGGCATTTTGCTGCCCCTCGGAGACCTGCCATTAGAGCCTGGCAATAGACCTTCAGGTGCTCCCTACTTTCTGCCAAGTTGAAATCCCAGTTTGGTCTGGTTAACTGGAATCCTGCATCTATATTATCAGGGAGGAGGGTAGGTCACCCATCGTCTCCTGGAATGTTCTTTCGAGCCTCCAGGAGGATTCGTTGTTTCTCCTCGGTGGTGAACAGGACCTGGAGGAGCTGCTGGCAGTCATCCCAGGTGGGCTGATGAGTAAATAGAAGGGATTCTACAAGGTTAGTGAGACCCTGGGATTTTTCAGAGAAAGGGGGATTCTGAGATTTCCAATTGTAAAGATCGGAAGAAGAGAAAGGCCAGTACTGTAAGGTCTGGTTGCCCTCTTCATCAGGAGAGCCATAAGCCCGCAGGGGGAATATAGGAATTGCCTCTGGAGAGGCCACTCGTTTACTGCGTGTCCCTTGAGCAGGCCCTCTCTCAGGTTCTTGTGGGTCCTCTGGTGGAACTGATGGGTGGACTGCCTGTGATTGGAGAGAAGGGGGATAGGGAGGGCGAGGAAGATCAGAAATAAGCCAGTCTGTGTCAGTGGATGGCAGGACCTCCGGTTTCTTTTCCATTCCTCGAAGAGCAAATACAGCTGATGGACCTGTTAGGGGAACAAAGGGATGGACCCACAGAAGAGGATCCATGACTCGATCTTCCCTGACAATGATATAAGGTATCTGGTCTGGGTGACTTTCAGAACTGAAAATCTTTCTTTTTACCACTGTGATCAATGGCGGAGAGAAGGAACCTTCAGCAGGCCACCCGAGTTGGAAAGTCAGCCACTCTGAATAACAAAGTGCCCACTTTGTCCTTCTAACCTGCACATACAGATTATTAGCTCTGTCCTTCACGTCAGTCCAGTATTTCAGAGTCAGACTT
>NW_007740791.1:18095-19492 GCF_000696425.1 Galeopterus variegatus | reverse complement strand
AAATCGTCAGTCCCCACACACACGCAACCAGACAAACAAAAACCAAAACACTGATGCGCCCCTGCCATGCGTACCACAACCAGATTATCAGAGAACTCGGGAGGGGTCTCCTTCCTAGAGATCTCCCATGGAGCCGAACTTGTCCGTCTCCCACAGAGGAATCTAGAGCGTCCTCCAGGATTCCTTTGGCCGTGATGCGCTGGTACGTCAACCCACTGCTATGACCACTACAGACCGATGGCTCCGCCTTGGAGCCTCAGAAAATCCGAAACAAGATTACAGTACACAACAAAGAAGACTCAAAGACAGACACAGCAGAGAGACAGAGACAACCACGGTACCTGCTCGAGCAATCCTCTGTTCTCTAGTCTCCAGTCCCAGAGAGAGCCACTTCCTTGCCAACAAACCAAAAATGTAAGACCGGTGCAACATGCACAAATCCCACACATCGGGATGGCTCACTTCACAAAGACCACAAGACAGAGACCGTTGCAATAAGCAACAGGTTTTTATTCCAGCATGCTGGGGTCGCTCCATCTTCAGGACAGAAGCGGCCCCGAGCTCTTAACATAGGATCTTTTTATACAGTTTTTTAGACAGATTTTTGCAACAGGATGAGTTTTATACTGCTTACGGGTTATTTGAGGTGACCTTTAGATTTATTGGTGGGCGTTAGCGGGCTGGCACCCCAATAAGGAACATTGTATTTCCCAATCATTTATCTTCCTTGTGGCCAGGTGGCCTCTAGATAAGGAACTGGTTAGTTCCTGGAACCGGGTGGTAATTACTCCCTTCCTGGAATTAATGAGCCTGTGCCCGCCTGACTTCTACATAATCCCTTAGAAGCTGCCTTACTTAAAATGACATTAGTTATGATTTCCGGTTTTTAGCAAAAATGTGTACAGAAGCAAATTGCGCATGTGAAAGCTATACTTTTCTCTACATCTGCATGTGAATTGTTTGGCATGTTTGTCAAAAACTGAGATCTATAGGGCTCACTTGGTCCAACTGAAAGCAGAATTACTCAAAAACTGATGTTTGAGACCTGCTGAGTTGGGGCTGGATGCCTGGGTTCTGGAAGGCAGTGGAATCTTGGCTTCTCCAGTCTTGTTCCTCTGTGAAATGAACAGTGTAGCCTTTGTGATCTTTTCTTCTCTGGGCTTGTGGAGGGATTTATGGGGGACCAAAATGCATGAAGTCATGCTGGCATTTATGCGAGAGGAGGCACTGTGAGGCAGTGTCTCTTATTCCCATTTCCTTTCTCCCTTCATTAGAATCTCTTTTCTCTTACCTATTTTTCTAGCTACTCCCCCTTAGAGATAGGTTTCACTTCTCTTCCTGCCCCTGGGGGGTCTTGTAACCTGGGTGGGCCCGGGGGTCTTGTAACCTGGGTGGGC
>NW_007740791.1:7273-18069 GCF_000696425.1 Galeopterus variegatus | reverse complement strand
TGTGTGGTTTGGTGCTCAGTCAGGGATGAGCACTGGCAGAGGAGCAGTCACAGTGTGGTTCTTCTCAGTCCAGCCCCCTCTGACATGGAGGTGGAGCTCTATATGAAGTTCAGCTGCTTTGCTCAAGAACAGAGACCTACTGAGAGCAGTAGGTGGGGAGTAGTGGAACTACAGCCTGGGTGTGAAGTGGGGATTCTGTTATATGCCCCTGGGGGTCCTGTAACCTGGGTGGGCCCTGTGTGTGGTTTGGTGCTCAGTCAGGGATGAGCACTGGCAGAGGAGCAGTCACAGTGTGGTTCTTCTCAGTCCAGCCCCCTCTGACATGGAGGTGGAGCTCTATATGAAGTTCAGCTGCTTTGCTCAAGAACAGAGACCTACTGAGAGCAGTAGGTGGGGAGTAGTGGAACTACAGCCTGGGTGTGAAGTGGGGATCCTGTTATCTGTGGCAGCAGTCCATGCATGTCCCCACATTTTCTGAAATGGAGTGATAATTTCCCTAAGGGCCTTGAACATGACAGTGCATACCTAGGAATAAATATGAATCCTTCTCCCTCCACCTCATCCACTAGCAAGTTTGGAGGACTGATCCAGTTACACTCCCTACCTTGGGTGAGGACATCAGAGGGTTATGTGGTTCATGTTTTGGGATGTCCACTGGAGACATCTGGCCTTAGGGAGATCCAGAAGCAAGGAGAGGGCCTTGGGCTGGGCATGGTGAGACCAGCTTCTGTGTCAGCTGACCTGCCAGCTTCCTTTGTTACTATGAGAAAGTCCCTGACACACTCTAGACTTGCATTTTCTTATCTGTAAATTGTTGAGCTAGAGTGAGATAGTCTTTTGTGTTCCTTTTGCTCTAAAGTTCTGATTCTGTGATCCGTCACAGGGAGTAGGGCCAGGGGTGGCAGATCTCTGAATGCTGTTTGTTTATCACATGTTTCTGTCTCCCCCAAGTGAGAAGGCTGTGTGTTCTATTTGTCTCTTCTCTAAATCTCTGTGTTTCAGTGAGCTGAAGATGCCCAGTGTGTTTGTGGTGGGGCGTCTCTGGAGTCAGGAGCACCCTTGGCTCTGGGAAAGAGGGTTAAGTTGAGAAGTTTTCTGCCATTGCATAGACTTCTCATGATTTGGTATTGACCTAGCTTCCCTTTTTGTTATCCCACCTCCCTCTACAACCTACCCGTGAGCATCACATTCAGCTTCTGGGTGGGCTATGATTATTTTGACAAGTGTGCTAGCTGTTTCCTGACTGTACTTCACTGAAATAAATAGCAGAAATTTTTTTTCATGGCCATTAGGGTCTCTGCTTCATATTTTTCTTTTCTCCATGGAACCTGACAGAACAGCAGAGCACAGAGAATCATATGCATGCTCTAGCTCCCAGTATTCATATATGGTGAAGTGGGAGTGGGTTGAAGTTTTAATTCTTATGGGATGGTTAATGTTGTCTGGGTAGCTCCTATAACGGATATGTGAACTGAGTATAGTCGTAATGGCTTCTGTGTCACTACCACTTAAGAGTTCAGGGTAATGCTGTGAATGTTTATGAGAGTGTGTCATGTCTGGGTGTGTGCACATGAGTCTGAGTGTGAGGTCAATGGTAGGTGGTGCCAGGAGGAAGTGATTCAAGAGCTCAGTTTGCTTCCTTTATGTGTCTACTTTTTGCCCAATGTCCTGGTAACTTGTGTTGCCAAAGGTTGGTAAGAAACTAGAAATGTCCTCAATCCAGTCTGAAGTCCACCTCATTTTATTCCTGGGTGTGTATCCTGTGAGGTGCTGGGAAGGTGGAGGATGAAATATCCAGATCTTTCCGAACAGTCTGAGGTTAGGTCTCAGAAATTACGTGTTGATCATTTATCCATCACCACCCTTGGATCTGTGAGTAACATCCAAAGGATGTGAGAGTTTCTATGACAAAGGTATCATCTGCTCTGGGAAGATTATAGACAAGTTGACAAGCAGGAAACGGGTCAGATTCATGGCTTGTTCCTAACCAATATTTAGGCATTCTGACCTTTAGAAAGAATTCAGTGTCACCGATATTTGTCACATACCTACCAAGTGCCAGGTGCTGAATTTTCAAAGGGAAATGAAATATATCTCTATCCTCAGGAACTAATAGTTTGCCTTTCCTAGAACATGGCATCCTGCAGAAATTCCATCAGTATACAACTTTCTCTCACTTGTAAGCCGTTGGAGGCCTCAGAATCAGACAGGCAAGCTCAGATGGTGAAGTCGCTGGAGGAGGAATGTGGGACAGGAGTCAAGTCCTTGACCACTTTCTGACTCTCCCTTTCAGGAGCACAGAGACCATGGGCAGGGAGGAAACTGGCTCCTTAGGAAATGCTGTGGTATGTAACGTGGTGTGCATGGCAACTGTGATAGTCTCTCAGCTCCTCAAGATATAAGAGCATGGACTCTAGCACTCGAAGGGATGGAGAATAAGTGTGTGTTCCCTGGGGGATCCCAAATGGAATTTGTTAGCTATTCTTAGAACAAGACAGCAACATGGCAGCAAGATTGCTTCATTTTGTTCAGCTGAGGATGTTGAGCTGTCAATTTGGAGTAGGTGTCTGGGAGGGAGGAGATGCACAAAAATGCTCAAACTGGTTCCAATTTTTGTCTGAGGTTTACACAGTAAGTTTGTGTCCCCTCTACCAAACCAAAGTGCCAAGGCAGCCAGGCTAGGACTTCCTTCCTGCATTTTCTTCCATTCTGCTAAGGCTTCATCGTGCCTTTTTGTGACTTCTTTCTCACTTCAATATTGCCTTTGATATTTATGTTGGTTTGAGGTAACGTGTGAAATTACTGGGGATAGGGCAAGTGAAATTTTCTAGACTTCATAATCTTAGTGTTGGCTCTGGGCCCTATATTTGCACTTCTCCAGTATGGCCCTGGGAACTTCGTTCTACTCTGTGTCCTATTGAAACTCTTTGGCCAGCCCAGATGTCTCTAATTACAGTTCAGAGAGAGAGAGGGAGAACACATGCACATGTGGATTTAAATCCAGTTTGTCCTTTATTAGCTGTGTGAACTTGGGCAATTGACTTAAGCGTCTGACACTCAGCTGCTACATCAGCAAAATGGAGATGATACCCAAATAATAGGTACAGTAATAGCTAACATGTGTTGATTTTCATTGCCTGACATCTCACGCATTTGGTCAGGGCTCCCAGATCAGATACCTGTGGAACAGAATGAGGCTTCTTCCTAAATTGGCACAGGGTTTTGTTGTTATTGTTGTTGTCGTTTGTTTGTTTTGCAAGAAGCATAGTTGGTATTCTGAAATTAGATAGTGTAATTCCAGAAGCTGTGTCCTAAACTATTGCCCTAGACTGTGTAGTACACAGTGTTAACAAAGGTTGACTGAAAAATCAAAAAGAACTTGAAGCACTGGGTGTTGTGCTTTGTAAACAGTAGGCACTCAGTAAATGGTAGTTGTTGCCATCAGAATAAGGAAGCCTGCTTTCTCAAATGTGGCAATACCAATGATGTCTGACAGGACTCAAAAGAAAAACAGAAGAATTAAAACTGGGTGACTGTGTAGAGGGGCTCCCTCCCTGGAAGCCAGTGCTCAATAATCACTTTTCTGACTCTGCTTCAGAGGACTCTGGCTTTTCATTGCCTGACATCTCACGCATTTGGTCAGGGCTCCCAGATCAGATACCTGTGGAACAGAATGAGGCTTCTTCCTAAATTGGCACAGGGTTTTGTTGTTATTGTTGTTGTCGTTTGTTTGTTTTGCAAGATGGCAGACTAGAGATTTCCAGCATGTGGTCCTCCTGCAGAAAGTGTCCAGAGCAGGAATGCACAGTTAGAATTAGTGCAGGAGGAAGTCTCTCTTGTGGCAAGAATAATCTATTTGGCCACAAGCACTCCCTATTGGTAACCATCATCTTTGTCATCCCTTACTCTTGCTGTGGTTGCTTGCACCATTGTCTATTCCTAGATCCAAGGTCCATCTCCCCCTACAGGAGTTTGTCCCTTTCTCCGCAGCAACCTCCAGCACTCCCTGCACCCAGGGCCCCAGCCTTAGCTGGTGCATGACCCCAGCAACTGCCACTGGACAACCCTGGCTCCAGGTGCCTGAGGCCTGCACCACAAAGCCACAGACACTGCATCCCCACACCATGTGACCCTAGCCACGGCTTCTGTACCCCTGCACAGTGTGGCCACAGCTGCCAAACCCACTGCCAGAGTCCAATGCCACAGCCCGAGACACCCACAGCTGTAGCAGCACCCACTAGCAACCTCTGCTACATGGCTCCAGCTGCCCTCAGCTGCAACCACATTTGCCATCACCAGAATGACTGACTGTACCCAGCACTAGTGAGACTATATATCCTACCCAGAAAATAAACTAAAACATCCCACCCAGTAGACAATATAAAATGAATTTACAGGAGGGAGTCTCTTTTCTCCGAAACCACCCCAGAGAAAAAGTAGCAGCAGCTTCTCTACCAGATGACCAGACATCAATGTAGGTGTAGTAGAAATATGAAAAAACAAGAAAATATGGCACTGCCAAAGGAATGCAATACATCTCAAACACCAGATCCAAAACCACAGGAAACCCTGAAATGTTCAAAACAGAAGTCTCAGCAACATTCTTAAGGAAACTCAATGAGATGCAAGAAGACTCAGACAGATGACACAATGAAATGAGAAAAACAATCCAGGACATGAAGGAGGAAGTTATAATGAGATAAATGCCATAAAAAAGAATGCAGCAGAACTCTTAGAATTGAAGGACGTATTCAACAATGTAAAAGCTATGTTCAAGAGCATAAGTAGCAGTCTAGAACAAGCAGAAGAAAGAAGTTCTTGGCCAGCCCCATGGCTCACTCAGGAGAATGTGGCACTTTTAGTGCTGAGGCCGTGGGTTAGGATCCTATATAGGGACGGCCAGTGCACTCAGTGGCTGAGCGTGGTGCAGACCACACCATGCTGAGGGTTGCAATCCCATTGCTGATAAAAAAAAAGTAGTTCTCATATCAAAGACAGCCTTTTCAAAATAACCCAAGCATACAAAAAATAAATAAATAAATAAGAGAGAGAGAGGGAGAGAGAGAAACAGAAATGAGGAAAATCTTTGAGAGCTCTTACACAACCTTAATCCCATAAACATCCAAATCATGGGTGTTCTGGAAGGAGAGGAGGAAGGAAAAGGCATCAAAAACACATTCAACAAATAATAAAAGACAACTTCCACTTCACAGGTATTAGAGATATAGAGTTCCATATTCAAAAGAATCAAAGATCCACAAACAGATTTATTTACAAAAAGGTCCTCTCTGAGGGACATTGTAGTAAAACTGTCAAAAGTCCAAGAAACAGAGAGAGCCTTTTTAAAAAGGAAGAAAAACGTGCCATATCACATCTAACAGAGCCCCCATCAGACTAAAAGTGGACTTCTCAAGAGAAATCCTACAGACCAGAAGAGAATAGGATGATCTGTTTAAAGTATTAAAAGAAAAGTACTGGCAGCTATGAATAGTATACCCAGCTGGGCTCTTCTTAAGAAATGACGAAGAAATAGTGTATTTCGCAGACAAACAAAAACTGCAGGAGTTCACCACCACTTGACCAGCCCTACAAGAAATACTCAAAGGACTCCTGATTTTGAATCCAAAAAATGATAATCAGCACCATGAATACATGAGAAAGAAGTAATACCACTGGTAGAGCACATATACAAATGAGAAAGACAAAGAAACTATATCACACAACCTCAAAAAAGAATGAACACCATTCATGAATGAAGACAAAGAATAAAGGTGAAAGAAAAGAACAAAAGATATTTAATACAACCATACAAAAGCAATTAAATGCCAGGAGTTACATAATACCTTTCTTTTTTTTAAAAATTTAATTTTATTTAATGAATATACAATGTGGTTGATTATCGTGGCCCATTACCGAAACCTCCCTCCCTCCATCTTTTCTCCCCTTTCTCCCAACAATCTCCTTTCTGTTTGCTTGGCTTATCAACTTCAAGAAATTGTAATTGTTGTGTCTTCTCCCCTCCTCCCCGGTTTTTTGTGTATTTATTTATTTATTTTTAGCTCCCACAAATAAGTGAGAAAATGTGATATTTCTCTTTCTGTGCCTGACTTGTTTCACTTAATATAATTCTCTCTAGGTCCATCCATGTTGTTGCAAATGGCAGTATTTCATTCTTTTTTATAGCAGAGTAGTATTCTATCACGTAGATATAACACATTTTCCACATCCACACATCTGATGATGGACATTTGGGCTGGTTACAGCTCTTAGCTATTGTAAAGAGTGCTGCGATGAATACTGGGGAACGGTATACCTTTGACTTGATGATTTCCATTCCTCTGGGTATATTCCCAGCAGTGGGATAGCTGGATCATGTGGTACATCTATCTGCAATTGTTTGAGGAACCTCCATACCATTTTCAATAGAGGCTGAAACATTAGTTTCTTATAGTTGTTGCTCTGAAGAAAGAATTGCCAAAATGCTAAGGTGGTATTCTAGCTAAGCACCAAGGTGCTTAAGACCCTGGTACTACAGGTCAGCAACCCTGACAGTGGAAAAAGGTGTAGAAATTTCCACTTCACTATTGGTTATAGATTTGATATTACTGTGTATGGTGGGGGTAACACTGGACTTTGGAGAGATAGGAGAAGCCATTTCTTGGTTTACTTTCTTGCTATCTGTTTTTCTGGCATATGTACTTCAGTGGAAAAGGACATAACCCTTAAGGTTAAGTCATATTGAAGTTAGACTCTGATAAGACAGGACTAGTGTGGGAAGGAATGAGTGTGCTCTGAATTGGTAATGGTAAATAACAAAAATAAAACCTTAGACAAACCTAAAGTTCAACTGAGTTTATTTGAGCAATAAAAAAATAAACAAGATTAAGGAAAGCAAAAATGCTTCACAAATTGGGCAGCACTGCAAACCAGAGCAGTTCCAGAGAATTCCAAGCAATAACATGATCTGACAGCATTTATAGGAAATGGATGTACAGTGTAGAGAAAACTTAATTGGTTAGTAGGTTAAAGAGCTTGTTGCAACAAACTAAAGCTCAGTTACTGTAGTTAGACTTCTTGTTGGTTTGGTCTGTTAGGCTTAGTGCAAGAACCTAGTTCAAATCAATGGCCTCCCACATATTTTACTTAACATTCCCCCATCCCCCATAGTCAGATTCTTACCTACACTGAGGATGTCACCAAAATTTAGGGCATCAATGCTACTCTCAGTAACCATCATCCTGGATTACTGGTCTCAGTAAATCATTAATAGATTATGGTGTCTGCATGATTACATATTCCTTTGAATAATTATCATTCCATTTAAAAGAGAGCAATTAGCAATCAGCAGGTGGCTGCATGTAGACATTTAAACCTTCTGAGAGAATATAGTGCTCCAGAGAGACTACTATTATTACTATGAGGAGGATAATACCAAGAATTTGGAGTATGCACCTTAACCAGCGTCCTCATAACCAAACTAACTCAAATCAAATTGATCAAAGTATAGTCTATTTCTTTTAAGCAGTCTGTTAGTCTTTTTTTGTGTGTGTGACTGAATCTCCACAATATCTAATATATTTATCCTTGAGCAGCAAAATGGTTACACTACGTAAACTCCTCCCTGTTCTGTTAGTAAGTAATCTACCACTTCATGACTGGGTTAAATTAAACAGGGAGTGAGAATAAGCAGGTTCAGAAGTCTAGCTACTGGGCTGGCCCTATGGCTCACTTGGGAGAGTGCAGTGCTTATAGCGCCGAGGCTGCAGGATTGCATCCTACATAGGGATGGCCGGTGCGCTCACTGGCTGAGCATGGTGCAGACGACACCAAGCCCAGGGTTGTGATCCCCTTACTGGTCAAAAAAAAAAAAAAAAAAAAGAAGTCTACTTATGACTTCATACTTCCAAAAAGGAAAGGCTGGCATAAACAAGGCAAAATTGAGTGGTAAGTCTAGTTATGGTAAGTGTCTTGTTTTGATGTCTTGGAAAAAAGACATCCACATCTAATGTATTGAATCAAATTTTTTACCTCAAAATCTCCAAGAGGTGTACATTTCCAAAAACTGAATAGTGAGACCTTTTCAGGTGTAAAATGTGGGCCAAAATTTCAGGGCACTGAACCTTTACTGCAGTATGGGTATCAAAAAGAACATGTTATGGGCAGAAGTCAGGAGCATGCCTGGAGTCCTAGGCAGGAACTGCAGGTGGCTCCCACCACCAGGCAGAAGGCAGTAGCATACCCAGTGTCCTTGGCAGGATCTTGAGTAGTATCACTCTCTGGCAAGAAGGTAGGAGGATGCCAAAACCACCACTTCCATGCAGGTTGTCCACGACAGCCACAGCCACTGCTGTTGTAATTGTTATTAGTCACTATAATAGCAGCCATAACCACTGTGTAAGTGGCCCACCACCCACTTGACTGCATTGAAGAAGAGTCATCAATGGAGGCCATAAAAAGAAGAGGAAGTTCTCTCTCCTCATGCCCAATCCAAAGTACTAGAGTAAGCGACTACTCTACCAGATGAGTGGTTCCATGTACAGACACTAGAAATATGAAAAAACAAGAAAATATGATACCATCAAAATAATGCAGTAATTCTCAAAAACAAGACCATATAAAGCAGGAAGCCCCTGAAATAAGTGAAAAGGAATTCTGAGCACCAATCTAAAGGAAAATCAATGAGATATGAGATGACTCAGACACCATAATGAGATGAGAAATAAACTCCAGGATTTGAATCTGAAAATATACAAAGAATTTAAAACCTTAAAAAACAGTGTTACAGAATTCATGGAACTGAAATATTTACACAGTGCAATAAAAAACACAACTGAGAGTTTAAGCAACAGGTTAGACCAAGCAGAAGAATTTCCAATCTCAAAGATAGTCTTTTCAAAATAACTCAGGAATACCCAATGAAGGAAAAAAGAAGTTTAAAAAATGAAGAAAATCCAAGAGAGCTAGCAGATAACCCTAAACACACAAACATGGGAGTTCCACAGGTGAAGAGAAAGGAAAAGGCATTGCAGACCTATTCGACAAAATAATAATGAAACATTTCCCTGTTATAGGGAGAGTCATGGACCTTAGGAAAAAAGAGACTCAGAAATCTTCAAGCAGATTCAATCCAAAAAGATCCACTCAAAGACACAAAATGTTAAACTGGCAAAACTCAAATATAAGGAAACAAATCTAAAAGCAGCAAGAGAAGAGTGTTAAGTCACCTGTAAGTGATCACCTATCAGAATAACAAAATTCTCCGCAAAATCTCTACAGGCCAGAATAAAAAGGGATGATATATACAAAATACTAAAAGAAAAAATTTGCAAGCCAAGAACACTATATCCACCAAAGCTATCCTTCAGAAATGAAAGAGAAATAGTGTATTACCCAGACAAAGAAAAACTGCAGAAGTTCTACACCACATGAGCAGTCCTGCAAGAAGTCCACAAGGGTGTCCTGCATCTCTGGAATCTGAAGAATGAAAATCACTACCGTAAATATATAGGAAAGAACAAAACCCACTGATAGAACAAAAATGCAAATGATAAAGAAAAAGAAACTAAATCTTACCACCTGAAAAAACTAACAAATATCAAAGACACACAATAAAAGGGGAAGAGAGGAAGAACAGATATTTAAAACATAGAAATGAAAATCCATAAATTGCCAGGAGTAAGACAATGTATTTCCATAACAACCTTAAGTGTAAATGGGTTAAACTTCTCACTCAAAAGACAAATACTGATTGACTGATTAAAAAGCTAGATCCAATTATATGCTGTCTTCAAAAGACACACCTCACCTGTAAAGATGCACACAGACTAAGAGTGAAGGGATGGATATTCCATGCAAATGAAAACCAAAACTGTACAGGAGTAGCTATTCTTACATTGGAGAAAATAGACTTTAAACCAAAAACAATCATAAGAGACAAAGAAGACAACTATATAATGATAAATAGTTTTATCCATCAAGAAAGCCTAAGGACCATAAATATATATGCACCCAACATCAGAGGAGCCAGATATATAAAGCAAACACTATTAGACCTAAAGAAAGAGATAGACCCAAACACAATAATAGTGGGGGACCTGAAGACCCATCTCTCAGCATTGGACAGATCATCTAGGCAACAAATCAACAGAGCAACACAGAATCTAAACTACACTTTACACCAGTTGGACCTGGAAGATGTCTACAGAATATTTCATCCAACAGAATATACTCTTTTGTCATCAGCATGTGAAACATTCTCCAGGATAGAACACATGTGAGGTCACAAGTCAAGTCAGAGCAAATTTTTAAAATCTGAAATCATTTGAAGTATTTTTCCAAACCACAAAATATTAAAACTAGAGATCAATAACCAGCAAAACTCTGGAAACTGTACAAATACATGGATATTAAACAATATGCACCTGAATGACCTATTGGTCTAAGAATAAATTAAGCAGGAAATTAAAAAGTTCTTGAAACTAATGAAAATAAACACATGTCATACCAAAACCTGTAGAGTACTGCAAAAGCAGTACTAAAAGGGAAGTTTGTTATGATAAATAAAACAACTTCTTTTCCAAAATAATGGAAAGATTTCAAACAAACAGCCTAACACTACACCACAAAGGACTGGAAAAACAAGAACAATCCGAAACCAAATGTAGTAGATGGAAGAAAAATAATTAAGATAAGGGGAGAAATAATTGAAATAGACCCCCTAAAAATACAAAAGACAATGAAACAAAAAGTTTTTTTGACAGGTGAAAAAAAATATGCAAACGCTAGCTAGGCCAACA
>NW_007740791.1:5354-6926 GCF_000696425.1 Galeopterus variegatus | reverse complement strand
AGAAGAAATAGAAAATGTGAGCAGACCAATTACAAGCAATGAAATTGAAGCAGTAATCAGCAGTCTCCCAACAATGAAAAGCCCGGGACTGGGTGGCTTTACTGCTGAATTCTACCAAACCTTTAAAGAGGAATTAATACCAATTCTTTTCAAACTATTCCAGAAAACGCCATTCTCCCAAACACACTCTATGAGGCCAGCAGCACCTTGATACTAAAACCACACAAAGATAGAACAACAACAACAACAAGACTACAGGCCAATATCTCTAATGAACATAAGGGACTCAAAAATTCTCAACAAAATATTAGCAAACCGCATACAGGGACATATCGAAAAATTATATACCATGATCAAGTGGGATTCATCCCAGGGATGCAAGGATTGTTCAACATATGCAAATCAATAAATGTGATATACCACATCTACAAAGTCAATGATAAAAACCATATGATTATCTCAAAGGACAGAGTAAAAGCAATTGAAAAAATTCAACATTGCTTCATGATAAAGACCCTCAATGAGTTAGCTACAGAAGTAAAGTATCTCAACACAATAAAAGCCATATATGTCAAATCCAGTATAAACATCACTCAATATGGAGAGAAGCTGGAAGATTTTTCCCTTAAGAACAGGAAAAAGAGAAGGATGCTTATTCTCACCACTCCTATTTAACATAGTATTGGAAGTAGTAGTCAGAGCAATCAAGCAAGAGAAAGAAAAGAAGGGCATCCAGATTTTAAAAGACAAAGTGAAATTGTCCCTGTTTGAAGAAGACATGATATTGTACATAGAAAATCCTAAAGACTCTACAAAAACACTCTTACAGTTGATAAATGATTTCAGTAAAGTTGTAAGATACAAAATCAAGACACAAAACCCAGCATTTTTATACCTATAACAAACTAGCAGAAAAAGAAATCAAAAAATTAAGCCCATTTACAATATTCACCAAAGTAAATTAATTAATAAATTAAGTAAAACACGTAGGAATCAATTTAACCAAGGAGGTGAAAGATCTCTACATTGAGAAGTAGAAATAACTGCTGAANTTCTTTTCAAACTATTCCAGAAAACGCCATTCTCCCAAACACACACTATGAGGCCAGCAGCGCCTTGATACTAAAACCACACAAAGATAGAACAACAACAGCAACAACAACAACAACAACAACAACAAGACTACAGGCCAATATCTCTAATGAACATAAGGGACTCAAAAATTCTCAACAAATTATTAGCAAACCGCATACAGGGACATATCGAAAAATTATATACCATGATCAAGTGGGATTCATCCCAGGGATGCAAGGATTGTTCAACATATGTAAATCAATAAATGTGATATACCACATCTACAAAGTCAATGATAAAAACCATATGATTATCTCAAAGGACAGAGTAAAAGCAATTGACAAAATTCAACATTGCTTCATGATAAAGACCCTCAATGATTTAGCTACAGAAGTAAAGTATCTCAACACAATAAAAGCCATATATGTCAAATCCACTATAAACATCACTCAATATGGAGAGAAGCTGGAAGATTTTTCCCTTAAGAACAGGAAAAAG
>NW_007740791.1:3180-3679 GCF_000696425.1 Galeopterus variegatus | reverse complement strand
AAAGTAATCTTCAATGAAAAGAGGAAAGTTGGAGACATCAAACTTCCTGGCTTCAAAATTTTGTATAAAGCTATAGTAATTGAAACAACATGGTACTGGCAGATAAACAGATAAATTAATGAACTGAATAGAATAGAAAGCACAGAAATAAACCTACACACTTACAGTCAACTGATTTTTGACATTTGGGAAAATACAGCCTCCTGAAAAATGGTGCTGGGAAAACTGGATATCCACATGCAGAAAATTGAAACTAGACTGCTACCTCTCATCCCACATGAAAAAGAATTAAAAATGGATCAAAGACTACGTTTAAGACCTTAAACTATGAAACTGCTAGAAGAAAGCATAGGGAAAACATTATGTAAATTGGGAGCAGTAGCACATTTTTGATTGAGACTACAAAGGCACAGACAACTTAGCAAAAATACATAATTGAGACTAATCAAACTAAAAAGTTTGTGCACAGCAAGGGACATTGTCACAAAGTGACAAAACA
>NW_007740791.1:0-498 GCF_000696425.1 Galeopterus variegatus | reverse complement strand
TTGCCAGAGGTAGGTAAAGGGTGGAGGGAGGACAGGACAGGGAAAGGCTGGTAGACCAGAACAAAGTTACGAAGTTACAGGTAGATAGGAAGAATACGTTCTGGCGCTCTAGTGTGACTATAGCTAGTAATATTGTATTATATATATCAAAATAGCCAGAAAGGAAGATCTTGAATGTTCTAACCGCAAAGAAATGATAAAAGTTTGGTTTATAGATATGGGACATATTCTGATTAAATCACTATAAAATATATGCATTCAATGAAAGAACAAACTGTACTCCATGAACATGTACAATGATAATAAAGTAAAATAAAATACAAATATACAAATTAAAAAAAATGTTCCATTGTTGCTGTGGGGGTTCCAATACTCCCTTTGCTTTCTTTTAAAAAACAATAAAATTTTATTTTATTTTAACTTCTAAATATACATTGTAGTTGATTTTTGTGTCCCTTTACCCATTCCTCTTTCTCCCACCTCTCTCCACTCCCCCCA
>NW_007740790.1:27690-28433 GCF_000696425.1 Galeopterus variegatus | reverse complement strand
ATATATGGTGTTAAATGCAGAGCAGTAATGAAAATATATTAACAGAATATTAATTAACAAGCTTATATACTGGAAAGTGAACAATAAAAATACTGTGAAAAGATTTTAAAAAGCAAGTAGAGTTCAAAAACTTAGTAGTCAATCCAGATTAAATAAAAATTATATTATAATTTTAAATTGTATTATATTTAAACATTTTCATAAAAAGAAAATGAATAATTATATATTAAAATTTGNAATAAAAGGCATTGTCTCATGCTCTACTGGGCTCCAGCTGCAACATGCTGACAGCCCACAGGGAGAGAACGTGCATATTGATGCATTGAGGTCTCCGTCTGTGTTTGTTATTTTTACCGACTCTCTCCATCCCTTTTTGGGTACCCACCCATCACTGAAGCTGGACTTTGGCAACTAAATTAAAAGTATCCTTTTAATATGATGGCAAAATACCTTATGAAGGAATTTTTAAAAATGGACTCAATTACTAATTCACTGTAACTGAAGGATCTTCTAAGATGAAGCATTTTTTCCCAATAAAAACTTGAACATGCAGAATGGAGACTTGTTGGAAAAAATGGGGGTATATTTAAATGGATATTGAATGGATAAAATATTAAGAACCAACTTTTAAATTCTAAAATATATATTTGTATTAGAATTCAGGGAGCAAATACAGCATAATCAATAATGAAAGTGAGGGTTATTTTAGTCAATTTGTGCTACTATTTCAAAATACCACAGAC
>NW_007740790.1:24871-25551 GCF_000696425.1 Galeopterus variegatus | reverse complement strand
TTTAATATTAATTAATTAAAAATAAATAATATTTCAAATCAATTTCTCAGTCACTAGCCACGTTTAACCAAAAATAAAACAATCCCAGCCTAGTAGAAACTTTTATAACTATAGTTTAACTAAAATAAAAGTGAGAAGTGGTGGACTAATGGGCACAAACTATGCTATCTACCTAAGTGAATCATTGTTCAGTAATGTATTGAACTGACATACTGTATCTCACAAATGAGTANGAAAAGGCTTAATACAATTGATAAGATACTACTGAAGGAAGAATCTGAGAAGGCAGAAATATTTTATTTGTGGATTCAACATGGATACACCATAATGTTTTTCACAGATGTTAAGCACATATAACTTATAACATACTGTACTATGAATACATTTTAATATCCATATGAAATAGAATATTCTTAGAAAATGCAAATTACCAAAATGCAGTACAACAAACAAACTTGAGCTAACCNATAATTTATGAGCCAAAAATATTATTACAAGAATATTCACAATTATTAGGTGTATGACAAGAAAAATAAAGCAAAAGTCTGTCACCTAAACATATGATTGCTTAAACACATAAAAAATGCACAACATCACAAAGCATCAGGGAAATGCAAAGCAAAACTGCATTGAGCGATCATCTCACACCAGTTCGACTGCCTGTTATCAAAAAGACAGAG
>NW_007740790.1:21773-22625 GCF_000696425.1 Galeopterus variegatus | reverse complement strand
AGGGTGACCTGCTACCACAGGTGAAGCCATAGCAGCCACTGCAGCTGTGCAGACAGACAACCAATCACTCACTCATCTGAACTGACACAAAGAAGGCCAGCAGCAGAGTCCAGGGAAAGAGTAATAGAAAAAGGACAGCTCTTCCAGATAACTAAACATCAATGTAAAGATAAGAAAAATATGAAAATACAAGAAAATATGAGTCCACCAAAAGAATATCATGACCCTCAGGAGCCAGACCCCACAGAAGAGGAAACACTTGAAATGACTGAGAAGGAATTCTGTGTAAAAATCTTTAGGAAACTCAATGAGATACAAGAATATACAGTTAGATGACACAATTAACTGAGCAAAAGTATCCTGGATATGAAGGAGGAAATCTACAAAGAGATTAATACTTTAAAAAAGAATGGAACAGAACTCATGGAACTGACGAGTCATTCAACAAAGTAGAAAACACAACTGAAAGCATAAGCAACAGGATAGAGCAAGTAGAAGAAAGAATTTCTGATCTTGAAGACAATCTCTTCAAAATGACTCAGGCCAATTCAAAAAAAGAATTTAAAAAATGAAGATAATCTAAGACAGAGAGTAGACAACCTTAAGCATGCAACATCCAAATCATGGTTATTCCTGAAGGGGAGGACAAAGGAAAAGTCACTGAGACCATATTCAATGAAATAATATCAGAAAAATTTCCCAGGTATAAGGACAGACATGGGCCTTCAGATTTGAGAAACTCAAAGATCACCAAGCAGCTTCAATCCAAGAAGATCCTCTCTGAGACACATTGTAGTCAAACTATTCAAAGACAAAGACAAGAGAGAATCCTAAAAACAGCCAGAGAAAAGT
>NW_007740790.1:19814-20263 GCF_000696425.1 Galeopterus variegatus | reverse complement strand
TAACAACCCTAAATGTAAATGGATTAAATCTCCCACTCAAAAGACACAGACTGGCTAATTGGATTAAAAAGTTAGACTCTACTATATGCTGTTTACAAGAGACATACCTCACCTGTAAAGACATATACAGACTAAGAGTGAAGGGATGGAAAAAGATTTACCATGCCAACAGAAATCAAAAATGAGCAAGAGTAGTTATTCTTATATCGGATAAAATAGACTTTGAGCCAAAAAATATAAAAAGAGACAAAGAAGGCCACTATACAATGATAAAGGTATCTATCCAGCAAGAAGACATTACAATCATAAATATATATGTAACCAACATTGGAGCACCCAGATATATAAAACAAACACTATTAGACTTAAGGAAAGAGATAGACCCCAATACTATAATAGTAGGGGGCCTAAACACCCCTCTCTCAAAATTGGACAGGTCATCTAGGCAA
>NW_007740790.1:17487-17751 GCF_000696425.1 Galeopterus variegatus | reverse complement strand
CTCACCACTTCTATTTAACATAGTACTTGAGGTACTAGCCAGAGCAATCAGGCAAGAGAAATAAATAAAGGAAATTCACATTGGAAAGGACTTTCCCTATTTGCAGATGACATGACACTATATATAGAAAAACCTGAAGACTCTATCAAAAAACTCCTAGAGCTGATTAATAACTTCAGTAGCACTGCAGGATACAAAATAAAGGCCCCCAAATCAGTTGCATTTACATACTCAAATAATTAACTAACAGAAAGAGAAATAAAG
>NW_007740790.1:15682-16930 GCF_000696425.1 Galeopterus variegatus | reverse complement strand
GACAAAATTCAGCATCCCTTCATGATAAAGACTCTCAACAAATTAGGTATAGAAGGAAACACAACACAATAGAAACCTCAACACAATAGAAGCCATTTATGACAAGCCCACTGCCAGTTTCACCTGAATGGGAAAAACTGAGGGCATTTCCCCTTAAGAACAAGAACAAGACAAGGAAACCCATTCTCACCACTTCTATTTAACATAGTACTTGAGGTACTAGCCAGAGCAATCAGGCAAGAGAANAGAGAAATATCACATGTTCTCACTTATTTGTGGGAGCTAAAAATAAATAAATATATACACAAAAAAAGCAGGCTGTGTGGAGGGAAGAAGACATAAAAATTACAATTTCTTGAAGTTCATATGAGAAGTAAACAAAAAGGACATTGTTGGGAGGGAGGGGAGAGGGAAGATGGAGGGAGGGAGGTTTTGGTAACTGGCCACAATAATCAACCACATTGTATATTGACAAAGTAAAATGAAATTTGGAAGAAAAAAAAAAAAAAACTACCAAGACTGAACCAAGAAGAGATAGAAAACCTGAACAGACCAATAACAAGCAAGGACATTGAAGCAGTAATTAGCAATCTTCCAACAAAAAGAAGTCCAGGTTCAGATGCCTTTACAGCTGAATTCTATCAAACTTTTAAAGAGGAGTTAATACCAATTCTCCTCAAACTATTCCAAAAATTGAAACAGAAGCTACTCTCCCAAACTCATTCTATGAGGCCAACATAACTCTGATAGGAAAACCATATAAAGACAACAAGAAAAGAAACTACAGGCCAATATCCTCGATGAACCCAGATGCAAAAATTGAAATCAGAATATAGCAACATATTAAAAAAATTATACACTATGATCAAGTGGGATTCATCCCAGGGATGCAAGGATGGTTCAACATACGAAAGTCAATAAATGTGATACATCACATCAACAAACTCAAGAACAAAGACCATATGATTATCTCAATAGATGCTGAAAAAGCATTTGACAAAATTCAGCATCCCTTCATGATAAAGACTCTCAACAAATTAGGTATAGAAGGAAAATATCTCAGCACAATAAACGCCATTTATGACAAGCCCACCACCCTATCATTCTAAATGGGGAAAAACTGAGGGCCTTTCCCTTAAGAACAGGAATAAGACAAGAATGCCCACTCTCACCACTTCTATTTAACATAGTACTGGAAGTACTAGCCAGAGCAATCAGGCAAGAGAAAGAGAAATAAAAGGAATCCAT
>NW_007740790.1:14586-15281 GCF_000696425.1 Galeopterus variegatus | reverse complement strand
CCTTAAAATATTCTAAACAATTGAAACAGAAGATACTCTCCCAAACTAATTCTATGAAGCCAACATAACTCTGATACCAAAACCAGACAAAGATACAACACAAAAAAGAACGTTACAGGCCAATATCCTTGATAAACCTAGATGCAAAAATCCTCAACAAACTATTAGCAATCAAAACACAGAAACATATTTTAAAAATTACATGCTATGATCAAGTGGGATTCATCCCAGGGATGCAAGGACAGTTCAACATACGAAAGTCAATAAATGTGATACATCACATCAACAAACTCAAGAACAAAGACCATATGATTATCTCAATAGATGCTGAAAAAGCATTTGACAAAATTCAGCATCCCTTCATGATAAAGACTCTCAACAAATTAGGTATAGAAGGAAAATATCTCAACACAATAAAAGCCATTTATGACAAGTTCACTGCCAGTATCATTCTGAATGGGGAAAAACTGAAGGCCTTTCCCTTAAGAACAGGAATAAGACAAGAATGCCCACTCTCACCACTTCTATTTAACATAGTACTGGAAGTACTAGCCAGAGCAATCAGGCAAGAGAAAAAATAAAGAGAATACAGATTGCAAAAGATGAAGTCAAACTTTCCCTCTTTGCAGATGATATGATACTATATATAGCAAAACCTAAAGACTCTATCAAAAAACTCCTAGAGCTGGTTAATA
>NW_007740790.1:11082-13750 GCF_000696425.1 Galeopterus variegatus | reverse complement strand
TACTAATGACATTCTTCACAGAAATGGAAAAAACAATCTTACCATTCACACACAACAACAAAAGACTTGAAACTGTTACATTACCAAGGGAAAATATAGGTGAAATACTTCAGCAACTAGGTCTGGGCACAGACTTTATGAACATGAGCCTGAAAGCACAAGCAGCAAAAGTAAATATAAACAAATGGGAAAATATCAAAATAAAAAGCTTCTGCACAGCAAAGGAAACAATCAAGAGAGTGAAACAACAACCTATGGAGTGGGATAAAATTTTTGCTACCAATGCATCCAACAAGGGATTGACTAATATCCATAATATACAAGGAACTCAAGCAATTACACTGTAAGAAAACCAAATTACCCATTTAAAAGATGGGCTAAGGAGCTGATTAGACATTTTTCAAAGGAAGACATACAAATGGCCAACAGATACATGAAAAAATGCTCAACATCACTAGTCATCAGGGAAATGCCAATTAATACTATATTGAGATACCACCTCACCTCACTTAGACTGGCTATAATAAAAATCATGGTGAATAAAAAAAGTTGGAGAGGGTGTGGAGAGAAGGGAACACTCCTACACTATTGGTTGGACTGTAATTTAGTACAGCCACTATGGAAAAGAGTATGGAGGTTTCTCAAACATCCACAGATAGATCTTCCATGTGATCCAGCAATCTCACTTCTGGGTATATATCCAGAGGAATGGAAATCATCATGTTGAAGGGATACTTGCACTCCCATGTTCATCGCAGCTCTGTTCACAATCGCTGATACAGGGAACCAACCTAAATGTCCATTGATGGATGATTGGATAAGGAAAATGTGGTATATACACACCATGGAATACTACTCTTCCATAAAAAAGAATGAAACACTCCCATTTGCAACAACATGGATGAGCCTAGAGAAACTTGTGTTGAGTGAAATAAGCAAAGCTGAGAGGGATAAATACCACGTGTACTCACTCGTATGTGGGAGCTAAGAAGAGAAAGAAGTCAGGAAAGAAAGACCACAGTAGTGCGTTGGACTTGCAGAGGGAGAGAACATTCCTTGGGCTACAAAGTTGAGTCAGGGGGAAACAGGAAGGAAGAGGGAGGTTGGGGATAATTGGCTGGGGGATACGGGGTACAAATGCAATTTGTGGTAATGGGTATGCTGCCAGTATGAATCTGGCCCTCACATCATGGGCACAAGAGTTAACAATCATTTTGTATCTCATGAATATTCACAACTAGTGAAAAAATTAATTAATTAATTAATTTTAAAATGGGCAAAGAAAAAAAAAGCAGGAATGTATGAATGCGAAATACCTACATTTCTGTATGATTTCAGTACCAAAAAATACAAAATAGAAAAAAATAGAATATATTTGAAAAAATCTGATACATTGAAGGGACATAGCTTGATAATGATTAGAAAAGTCAATATTATAAAGAAGACTAATCTTTAACAATTACTTTAATGATTAAGTGCATTCCCAAACATAATCCCAGGAGAGATTTTCTTTTAACACATACTTTATTGAGGTGTAATGTACATAGTATAAATTTTATTCTTGTAAAGTATATGCCAGTGATTTTTAGCATATTCACAGTTACAACCATTACCACAATCAAAATTTACATGACCACAAAAGGGTACACTGTAGCGATTAGCAGTCACTTCCTTTTCCAACCTCCCCTCTGCCCCTTGGGAGCACTAACCCACTATCTGTCTCTATGGCTTTGCTAATTCTTCATATGTCCTATAAACAGACTTGCACAACTTGAGAACTTGTAGAAAGGTTGAATGCCACAAATATAATGTTCAACAAAAAGGGCCAAACACAACAGTAATGATATGCATACTTTGTGGTATGTGTATTATACTTCTGTAACTGGTTTCGAAAATATCTTTGTTATTTGAACAAATAACACTATTTTAAGACATGCAATTACAATATGAATTCCATTTCATTCACTATAAAATTACCTGACAGACCTCAAACTCAGGTGGTTCAATTCTAAGGCTTATGCTTACAATAATGCATTTGCGAAGATCCACAACTTTCTGATTTAAGAAATTCTGAGTGTAGCACAACACAATTACGTTCATGAGCTCCTGATTCTCTTACTCTGCAATAGAGAAAAATGTGTAATTCTGTTATATTTCATGGGGACAATAAAAGAAACAATAGCATTTTCCATGTGCTGTAGTAAAAGCATGTTGTGAAAATAGAAATGTTTTTCATATAATATTGGCATGAATGGATTCCTATAAAAACTGAGTTCTTTCTTTAATATTTATATCAACATTTTACTAATTTTCATCATCTTTCTTTAAGTCTGTAATTCATTAATATTAAATAATACTAAATTTATTAATATTATTATTCTTAATTTCTCTTTTTTATATGTTTTCTCTTATATAGCATCATTCAAGAAAACTTACTTTAGTTTGAAAGTTGAGCCATTTATTGACACCCATGGATGATCACTGCTGTTACGAAAGACTCCAACCCATGATACAAGTGATAGGGACATCAGAACTTTCTACCAGAAAATAAAGTTTCATTTAAATAGTCATTATGAAAAGCTTTTAATAATTTTCTTAAAATGCATGTAGTGTACTGTTTCATAGGATCTTTAAAAAACAAAATGAACATGTGCAACAATATAATAAA
>NW_007740790.1:8240-9425 GCF_000696425.1 Galeopterus variegatus | reverse complement strand
ACACAGGGGCAGGGCTGCTGGAGCTGGAAACTTCCATTTTGTGATCTGACTTGTAATTACATGGGTCAGTTCACTTTGGAATCAATCTGCACCATCATGAGATGTTTAGTTTTCTTTCTGGATTGTAAAAGCAAATAGCAATTTTTTATTTGAGAAGAAAAGCATTTGCATAAGCATGATTTTCCATGAAAAGCAAGAAGAACTGAAATGATCAAATGTGCATTCAGAATATAGAAAAATAAATAAAATATTGTAAATTCAAACAATAGAATATTGTAGAGATTTGAAAACAAATAAATTAAAAATATATACAGGAATATGGAAGAATTTTATGAATATAATGTGGACTGAAGTCAATTTTAATAAAATGCTTAAAACATCTAAAATCTTACCATTTCTTCTTCATCATCTATGTAAAGAAGACTAGAGTTCTTAGAAGCACAGGCCATCAAACTCTCATTCCAAGTCTTTCTTTCCATACCGATGAAATAACAACTGTTGGAATATGTGAACCACTCCTTTGCACAGTGACTACAATGATACACTGAAGAAAGATTATGAATTTCTGCCCAGAAAAAATGTGAATATTTTGAAATAAAAATTAATTTACCTATTTGCATAGAAATGAACATATGTATATATACATAGCATATCTATATACCCTAATAAAAAAANCAAAATTTGGTTTTTAACTAGCTAAGCCCCCACTTTTATCTGTATCTGTGTTGGTGAAATACCAATGGTCTAGACAAAGTGGCACAGACTCATTTCTCTCTGCTGCTTCCTACTAAACACAACTGTGAACTCTTGAACCAATGAAGTACAAAAGCGAAAGAGAGCTCTGAAAGGTAGAAAGAGAAAAAGGTAAAATGATTTGTGACCACAGGATCAGGGATCAACAGAGTGGCAGGGAATCTTAAGTCCCACAGGCAACAGAAGAAAGTGACCTAGGTATGCTGTGACCCAGCACCCAACCTAGCAAGGAGAGGTGGCTCAGATAAGCTCAGTCCTACCCTGTATTGAAAGGGAGCCCTGCCAGCAACCACAGGCAAGGCTGGTGCCACTGGCAAGAGGGGTCTATCAGGAGACCTGCTAAAAATCAGCAGCCAGAGGAAGTGCTTCTTCCTTACCAACAGACAGCAGTGTGAGGTGTGGGAGTGGGGGAGCAGCAAAGGGAGCCTGGTG
>NW_007740790.1:5585-6408 GCF_000696425.1 Galeopterus variegatus | reverse complement strand
GAAAAAAAAAAAAAAAAAAAAAAAGATTACTAAAATAATTGATCTTCTGTCATATTATAGCAGTAGGGAATTTGAGAAAATTAGAAAAAATGGTAAAGTGATTTTAAATGAGTATTTCTACTTATTGTTGTAGTAAAGGGATTGCTCTACTACAATCTGTACTTATGAGAATTTAATGCTCAATTTTGTAGTTTAATTTCCCCAAAAAACCTGTATTATCATTTTGCATGCCTTAAGGTAGAGACAATGTATAAACTGTACAAATATCAAAAGTTTTAAAATCATTATGTACCTTTCTGGCTTCTTGTTTTCAGAGAAGAATTATTCTGTTCCAGTATCACAGTCACTAGAAAAATTAAAACAATTCTTTTAAAAATTAATATCCAAATAAATCATAATAATTTTAGAGTCTTAGTTTGAAATTTTGTGAGTTATTTAGAATTGGGACAATTTGGAATGCAATGGACTTTTCCTACAAAAATTAAAGAAATGATGTGACTTTGGAAAAAAAACTCTAAAAGCCTAAAGCATCAAACTCCACCATGTCTTGCAGTATTTGATTTAAACACTTTCAAGAACTGATTTGTAGTTTTAAATATTATTCAGTCCCCTAAAGTATATTTGAGTTATGAAATCACAATATATATCTATATTCAATTAAAACAAATGCTGTCTACAATCATTTTGCTTTGAAAAATTCAGAATAATCATTTCACATTGGGTTCAAAGACATACATTAAAATCAGAATTCTATTCCCTAATATTATGAAATATTTAGAAGCACTTTCTCTTTTTTGTGTGTGTGTGTGTCCGGCAACGGATC
>NW_007740790.1:3269-3769 GCF_000696425.1 Galeopterus variegatus | reverse complement strand
TGTCTTGGAAAATGTTACAATAAACTTATGCATGAGCTAAACAATACTAAAATATATTTTTAAATATATACTTTATTTAGAAATTGGCAAATGATTTAATGGCTAAAATATGAAATCATAGAATGATAAATACAATTTTAGAACATCTATAAAAGAACACTTTTGATTCAAACTTCCAGAAAGATCCTATTGTTGTCAAAGTCAGTGAGGGTCACTTTATTTGCAAAAGTAATATAAAATTCAGATAATGTAATGTAACAATTCAGTCAATGCGCTGAGCAATAAGTGAGATACAGAATTAACTCTGGCTTTGATACTTACAATGTGTGACCTTTAAAAAGTTACTTAGTGTTTAGTTACCTAATTTACTAATCTAGAATGGGAATAATAATTGGTAAAACATAATACATGTAAAACACTTAACATACAACCTGGCATTCATTAACTTTCAATAAATATTCTTTATTTTAATTATTTTGAAGACAATTGCCATGTTGTTA
>NW_007740790.1:708-1138 GCF_000696425.1 Galeopterus variegatus | reverse complement strand
TAATGTCACTTAAGGTTTGAGCAGGAAATTCTCACACGGGCTATTCTGAAGACAGTTCATTGTCATCACACATCTTCTGAATATAGGAGACTTTGGACACCTCATGTGTTGTTTAATTTGTTCCTTTTCAAGTGCCTCTGAGAAATTATTTTCAAATTCTAAATGATATGGGAGGACAGAAGCTTGACTACCCATTCAGTTAACTTNTATCAAGAAAAGGAGGAATGCTCATTATTTGTAATTCCAAAGGATATTTGCTTCCATAAAATCATCTGGGGACTGAGTAAGGGCAAACCCAAATCTTTATCTCTCTAATATCTAGAAAAATGCAACTTAAATTCATAGTTATGGTCATGGAATCTAGACTATCATTTGAGCCTTCCATAACAATGGCTAGAGTTGGCTTACTATATATGTATTTCTGTTAATT
>NW_007740790.1:0-563 GCF_000696425.1 Galeopterus variegatus | reverse complement strand
AATTCCCAAAAGATTTTAAGAATAACACAGATGTTTTTGTGGTCATTGAATTAAATACTCCGACAGAGGATCCGAGTAAATTGGATAATTCTAAATTGTCCCTTTATGACAAATTGACCACACCAACGTATGCTTCAAAAGCACCACTCATGACTAAATATGAGCTGCAGCCTAAATAGGCGAAGTTATTTCAAAAAGGAAATTTCCATCCTCTCCCCACCATCTGGGTAACAAAATGGGGAAAGGAAAAATTTGGTATCCTCTTAGGGGACGTCCAAAATATGATGTAAGTTGGCAAACATCATTTACTGGAGATTATATTAATGGCAAGAGAATGGTTGGTATTAATGGGAAATTATATGATTGGGATAAATTAAGTATATGGGAATAAAACCGTAGAATTCCCTTTACTTGGTGGTATCCAGTTTTAAATAAATCATTAAGAATTAGATATTGGGATAAAAATATATGCTGTAAATTTATTAGACCTGCAAAATTAGATCTAAGAGGTAAATGTAACTGGTTTTGTGAGGGATGGTGCTGTGCACAATGACACTTTGACA
>NW_007740789.1:31031-34220 GCF_000696425.1 Galeopterus variegatus | reverse complement strand
TCTGTGTGCTCAGGACAGGGCTGAGGCGTGTCTTCTACAAACCTTGACTTTCAATTGAGTCGTCAAAGTTGTGCCCTGCCCCGCTCTGCTCAGCAGGTGTCCTGACTCTCTGACTGCCGGGAGTGAACTCCTCGGGGGAGGGTCCCTCAGCACACAGTTCCTCTTTGACTCCCCCCCGCACGGGTCAGCTCTTCGGGCGAGCTCACTAGTAACTTCAATGTAACTCGAGAGGTCTCCGGGCTCCCCTCTCCCCTCCAGAAATCAGTTAGGGTTTCTTCCAAACTGAGGCCCCCAGAGATGGAATCAGCCTCCCGGAAACAGGGAGTTTACCTGGGGCTGACGCCCAGGGTGTGGCGGAGAGACGATCTGGGCGGGCTCCTCTTCCCTGCCCTCCTGACGCTGGCTGGGGGCTCCCCACGCTACCAGACCTGTCTGAGATCCGCGGGGAGGTTGGGATTGTAGGCCGGTACACAGGCCCCGGTGTGCCCCGCATCGAGGTAAGCAAATGGCACATCTCAGTGCAGAGCTGCACCAAGCAGAGATGGCTGGCCTACCCTCACTAAGCCGGCCGTCTCCGTCCCCACCCGATAAAATGGAGGCAGCTCTGTTTTGGGCGCCTAGCCTGGTGTGGTAGGCGGGAGCCAAGCAGGCGGGCGGGGAGCAGTCGGGCTTCGCCCCGCAAGTGGGGCTGGGTTGGGTGTGACTCACAGAGCTCACAGAGTTGGGCCGGTCTGGCGCGTTTCACTCCATTTCTGTGCCATTTCTGCTGGCTTTCTTGGCCTTTGTTGTCTGGGCTGCTCGCTTGTTCCCGCAGCAGGGCTTGGGTGCTCTTAGGAGTCTTCTTTTGTGTCGGCCCTAAAACCTCAAACCTGTTGTTGCTTGTTTGTTGTAGTAGGATCGTTGTTGAAAGAATTATTCATTTTTTGTTGCTCTTGGAAATGCAATTAGTATTCTGGTATCACAGCGCACACTTCTCAGGATTGCGCTGTCTCCTGGCACGGCTGCTCCAGACCCGTCGCCATCTTGGAATCCTATAGCCTGCAAGGATTATTTGGTGAAGCTAAAGCGGCACATCAACCAGCAGCCAAGATTATTCTAAATTCTAATAAAGACTGATAAATTAAAAACTAGTACATGATTTCATGGAGAGTAAAAACTAAACACAAAAGTAAGGAGACTATGTCAGATAAATTTTTCCTAAATATGTTTTTTATTTTATTATAACTTTCCTTAAAAATCATCTAAATCTTGTGATTTAGAAGTTTTCAAGTACGAGTTGGGGACAGCTTTAACAAATGTAACTAGAAAGTAATCTTGCTAAAGTGGGCCTCAAACATTGCTTATAAATAAAGTTGCTTTAATGAATCAAAATAAGTATTCCAGTTCCTATGGGATAGAAGCAGCAAGTCATCATGGGAAGAGCATGATCTTTGGAGGCAATTAGCTTTGATATCAAATCCAAATCTTAATATCCTCGTAAACATGTGAACAGCGATTCTTATTTTGCAGGTTGTTAGGATTAAAATACATGAAATATAGAACCTAACAGTACTTAAATTCTAAAACTCATTTCTCCCATTTCTTTCCCTCTATAGAGGAGATTGGTACATCAGTCTATCATAGACTTCCCTAAAGAGAAAATATGCTGGAAAGTTGGCATGAATCATTAATTCTTCTTAACACTGATATTCTTACTGTGAATTAAGGTTGATGCTCTTTTACCAACCAATCTCGTCTCTCAAATTGTGCCACTCTGCCACTAATCTTGATGGACTCTGACAGCACAACTGAGTTTCTCAATCCTTAAATATATGAATGAAATTTTGGATGGAAACAAACATATCATGAACATTTAGTGAAGGGCCTGGCATGTCCTTAGTAGATTTTTAAGTAACAACTGCTTACAATACCATGCCTAAGAGAGTGAGGTAATGATCCTCTTGATATCAACCTCTTGATATCCATTCAACAAATATCTATTGAGCTCCTCCTATATGCTAAGCACTCCTAGGTACTGAGGATAGAGGACTGAATAAAACAGACAAGNTCCTCCTATATGCTAAGCACTCCTAGGTACTGAGGATAGAGGACTGAATAAAACAGACAAGAATCCATGTCCTCGTGTATCTTAAATTCTGGTGTAGAGAAGCAGATCTCATTTTAACTGCAGTTTGATCCCATAATAGAAACTTTTTTTAAAAAAGTACGTTTTCTTCATTTCAATTTATGATTATGTAGATATATCTTTCCCATTTTCTAGAAATTTTAAAGATGAATTTAATTATAGACATTTCCTATAGAACAAAGTTATAGAAGCAGTCACTCAAGTGTTCTGGGCTGCCCAGTATATAATGGGCACTGAGCTGATTTCTACTTTTAATCCATTGTGGTCTGAGAAGATACTTGAAATGATTTCAGTTTTTTAAAATTTGTTGAGGCTTGATTTGTGACCTAACATGTGGTCTATCGAGGAGAATGTTCTGTGGCTGATGAGAAGAGTATATTCTACGGTTGTTGGATGAAATGTTCTATGGATATCTGCCAAGTCCAGCTGGTCTAAAGTATGGTTTAAATTCTGTATTTCTCTGTTGATTTGTTGCCTAGATGATCAGTCCAGTGTTGAGAGAGGGGTGTTCAGGTCCTCGCCTATTACTGTACTTAGATCTATCTCCTTCTTTAGGTCTAAATGTGTTTGCTTTATATATCTGGGTGCTCCAATATTGGGTACATATATACTGAGGATTGTTATGTCTTCTTGCTGGATAGATCCCTTTATCATTATCTAATGATCTTTGTCTCTTTTATAGTTTTTTCTTTCAAGTCTATTTTATTTGATATAAGTATATACTCCTGCTCATTTTTGATTTCCATTTGTGTGGTATATATTTTTCCTTCCCTTTGCCATTAGTCTGTGTGTACCTTTACAAGTGAGGTGAGTTTCTTGCAGACAGCATATAGTTCAGTCTAGCTTTTTATTCAACCAGTCAGTCTGTGTCTTTTGAGTGGGAAATTTAAGCCATCTACATTTACGATTGTTACTGAAAGGTATTGTCTTACTTCTGGCATTTTATCAATTTTCATTTGATGTTTTAAATATCTTTTGTGTCTTTCTCTCCCCTTGTTGTTTGTTGGTGGTGGTAAGATAAAGTTTCTTTCTTTTTCCCATTTGCATTTTTGTTCTACCAGTGG
>NW_007740789.1:13853-29993 GCF_000696425.1 Galeopterus variegatus | reverse complement strand
CTTCATTTTTTAAAATTACTTTTTTCTTTTTTTAGTCTGCCTGAGTAATTTTGAAGAGACTGCCTTTAAGATCAGAAATTCTTTCTTCTGCTTGCTCTAGCCTACAGCTTAAACTCTCAGTTGTGTTTTTTATTTCATTGAATGACTCCTTCAGTTCCATGAGTTCTGCTACATTCTTTTATAAAGTATTATTCTCTTTGCAAATTTCCTCCCTGTATGCTGGATAGTTTTGATCTGTTCATTGTGTTGTCTAACTGTGTCTTCCTGTATCTCATTGAGTTTCCTTAAGATTTTTAGTTGGAATTCCTTTTCAGTCATTTCAAGGATTTCCTGCTCTATGGGCCTGGTACTTGAGAGTTATTATTTTCCTTTACTGGAATCATATTTTCTTCTTTTTTTTTTTTGTATTTCTAGAGCCTCTGCATTGATGTCTGGTCATCTGGTAGAACAGTTGCTTCTTCTAATATTCTTCTTCCCTGGAATCCACTGGTGGCCCTCCTTGTGTCAATGTGGCAGAGTGGTTGGCAGTCTGCCTGCATAGTGGCAGTGGTTGCTGCAGCTGCTGCTAAGGTAACGAGCCGCCCTGCAGTGGCGGTGGTTGTGGAGGTGGTTTTGGCAGGATGCCTGCATAGCAGCAGTGGCTCCATTGGTGGGGGGCTGCTTGCTCAGTGATGAGGGCTACGTGGTGGTGCCAGTGGTAGTGGTGATTGCAGCAGTGGAAGTTTCTGCAGCCACCCACTTGGCTGAGTTGTCCACAGTGGAGGCCTGTGCAGCTACTGTGTCTGTAGTGGCAGTGTGGTTACCTCAGGTTGGTGGCAGTGGTGTGAGTGGCTGCAACTGCCTCCCTGGCATTTGCAGTGTCCTTGGCTGCAGTGAGGTTACCTTGTAAGGGTGACAGTGGCACCACTGGCTGCTACTGCCTCCCTCATGTCTGTAATGTCCCGAGCTGAGATGCTGAGAATGTAAGACCTAATAATACTCATATTACCTTCAAGTAGTGTTGGTGGGCAAACCAACAGCTAAACAAACATGTACAATGTTGAGTGAAACCAGCCCTACCATTGGCTAAGTTTTCCAGATGAAACATGATAAGAAGGGAAATTTGAGTCTTTTAGGTTACTATTCTGCTGTTTATTAAAATGTAGGATCAATCAGTAATAAAAATTATAGTAACATTAATATTGTACAATAATAATTAATATATCATTTATTCCCAGTGTATTGAGGATATCATGAAATGTGATAAAAGTTTCTTCCTTGAATATATACAAAATACTGATATTTGCACTTTGAAAATCTTTTTTGATTGTGGTCCAATATAAACTTGTCAAAAGTCAGATGTAAGCTTTCTATGATCACCTAAATTAATTTTCAAAACTTCTTGAAACAAATTTATATACATGTATAATTTTCAGCTTTTTGACTGCGGTAAATTTGAAAACAATTGAACTGTCACAGCAGGAATCACAGATAATATAGAATAAAAAAATCAGAACAAAGATATACCATCATTAATGATAAGTACAATCTAAAATTAGCTGATGTAGTGAATTCACACATGAATGCACAGCTGCACCTTCTACCTCTAAGAGTTGTTTTCCAGAATCCAGTTTTAAGAAACTCATTTTTAACTCACTTTTGCAACTTTAGTCATTGTCAAGATTAATTTTTTCCTGTATCACTTCTGAAACTGGTTATGCTGATAAAATTATATTAAAATATTCTATTCATTAGTAAATATTTAATTTTAAAATGTTAATTATTATTAAATTAAACAATGTTTGTAAAAATAATTTGCATATTTTAAGTGTCCTATATGTAAGGTAAGATATTTCACACAGTATGTGCTCAAGCGATGATTTGATGAGTGAAAAATGTTAGTTCTCACCTTCCTTCTTTTATTCATTATTATATTTCTTCTCTTTCCATTTTTCAGATTCTTGAAAACCCCTTCCTCTTTAGCACCTCAATATTCCTACCTTGGTGAACAGTAGCTTGCACTTTAGATGGAATTACGTGTTTTGTGGAATGATAAGGAGGTAACTTTTCCTTGAGAATTATTAAAATCTGTGGACCCTCTTCCCAGAAAAATGCACATATTCATTCATGTATATACAATATTACTTTATATTTTAAGGGATTAAATACCATCCCTTCTGCTGTCCAAGTTCATCACTGTGTTAANTTTTTTTTTTTTTTTTAGTATTTTGAATGTATCATCCCATTCTCTTCTGGCCTATAAAGTTTCTGTTGAGAAGTCTGCTGTTAGTCTGATGGGGACTCCCTGTAGGTGACTTGATGCTATTCTCTTGCTGTTTTTAGGAGTCTTCTTTGTCTTTGAGATTTGCCAGTTTGACTATAATGTGCCTCAGAGAAGACCTTTTTGGATTGAATCTGTTTGGGGATCTTTGAGCCTCCCAAATATGAAGATCTGTGTCTCTCTCTATACTGGGAAGTCTTCTGCTATTATCTCATTGAATATGTTCTCAATGCCTTTTCCTTTTTCCTCCCCTTCAGGAGTACCAAGGATTCTGATGTTTGTGTGCATAAGGCTGCCTGCTATTTCTCTTAGAGTTTTTAAAATGTAGGATCAATCAGTAATAAAAATTATAGTAACATTAATAATGTACAATAATAATATATCATTTATTCCCAGTGTATGGAGGATATCATGAAATGTGATAAAAGTTGCTTCCTTGAATATATACAAAATACTGATATTTGCACTTTGAAAATCCTTTTTGACTGTGGTCCAATATAAACTTGTCAAAAGTCAGATGTAGCTTTCTATCATCACCTAAATTAATTTTCAAAAGTTCTTGAAACAAATTTATATACATGTATAATTTTCAGCTTTTTGACTGTGGTAAATTTGAAAACAATTGAACTGTCACAGCAGGAATCACAGATAATATAGAATAAAAAAATGAGAACAAAGATATACCATCATTAATGATAAGTACAATCTAAAATTAGCTGATGTAGTGAATTCACACATGAATGCACAGCTGCACCTTCTACCTCTGAGAGTTGTTTTCCAGAATCCAGTTTTAAGAAACTCATTTTTAACTCACTTTTGCAACTTTAGTCATTGTCAAGATTAATTTTTTCCTGTGTCACTTCTGAAACTGGTTATGCTGATAAAATTATATTAAAATATTCTATTCACTAGTAAATATTTAATTTTAAAATGTTAATTATTATTAAATTAAACAATGTTTGTAAAAATAATTTGCATATTTTTAAGTGTCCTATATGTAAGGTAAGATATTTCACACAGTATGTGCTCAAGCGATGATTTGATGAGTGAAAAACTTCCTTCTTTTATTCATTATTATATTTCTTCTCTTTCCATTTTTCAGATTCTTGAAAACCCCTTCCTCTTTAGCACCTCAATATTCCTACCTTGGTGAACAGTAGCTTGCACTTTAGATGGAATTAAGTGTTTTGTGGAATGATAAGAAGGTAACTTTTCCTTGAGAATTATTAAAATCTGTGGACCCTCTTCCCAGAAAAATGCACATATTCATTCATGTATATACAATATTTCTTTATATTTTAAGGGATTAAATACCATCCCTTCTGCTGTCCAAGTTCATCACTGTGTTAAGAACTCATAGACTACTATAGTGCCCAAGGAAAATGATCCTGGATTTGAGACCTACTAGAAAAAGATATAATCTTTGAAGGGCTCATCCTATGAAGGGATTAGGAGGCTGGTTATGTTGGAAAACTAGATCTCTTTTTAAATGTTTAAACATACAGAGACTCTATACATTCTAAATGAATGAAGAATAAAGAAGTTAAGTAGCTCAGGGCAGTCGAGCTGTGTTGGGCACACATTAAGGCATCCTACAATTAAATTCTGTAACACAATAACAGAGAGTTATAGTTTACATATTAGTTGAATAAAGTATCATCCGAATATTTGCAACTAAATTTTCATCATGGGAGACTCTTTAAGATTAGCTCATATAGGGCCAGCCCAGTGGCGCACTGGAGAGTGCACCGCTTGGGAGTGCAGCGGTGCTCCCACCAAGGGTTCGGATCCCATGTGGAGACCGGTTCCACTCACTGGCTGAGCATGGTGCGGGCGCAACACCGAGGGTTGCGATCCCATTACCGGTCAGTAAAAAAAAAAAAAAAGACAGAAGATTAGCTCATATACATCATATTGACACAGTGGAAACATAGCTGGATTTATATTAGAAGATCTAGCAGTGCCGTTTGCACCAGATGACTTGGGATCTTCCTGATTTTATTTGGTATCAATTTTTTCATCTTTACTGACAAAATTAATACTCAACACTAATACCTTACAGTGTTATAATAACAAAATGAAATTTATATGCTAAAGCACTATTACCCTGCGTGGTGTTGGTTTGATAATTTATACCACAATATAAAAAGTGATCAGAAATGCTTCCTGATGAATATAAGCTCCAACATTTTACAATTATTTTTTTAGATATATTTTTGGGGAGCCTAGTCTCTTTAAGCCACAAACAGAGATTGATTCTGCAATTAGATGACATGTGATGTATAGGAAATAGGTTGCCTTTAATAAAGTTCTCTTGAGACTAGGACAACACTTAAATTCATTTTCAGGAAAGTACTGCTTAATTTTTAAACTGTACAGTACTTTGAATCTATTTAAAATTGCTCAGAAGATCTGCGTTCTTTTAAAAATAAAGTTTTTTTTGAGGGGGGGATAAATATCAGTTAAACTGTGTAAAACCTTTATACAAAAATAGATGAAGTTAATAAATGACTAATTACAATTTAAGTAAATATACGTCTCCGAGTTAAAATGAATTATACCCCAAGTAGTTTCAAGATATAGGCATAAAATATGAAGGAAAAATGAAGAAGCCCTAAATTTCAGACAAATAATGTATTCTTCCTGAATGGGCAAAACACAGTAATGGAAACCAATGAGAGTCTTATATTAAAGGAGGAAGTGGAGAAAACCAATGACTCATTCCACAAGGAACTGGTTGACAGCAGCCAATTCATGAATGGGAAGATCGGCTCAAACAGCCCTACATTCAAGTCTCAAGACAGGGAGATGAGGGGACACAGGTGACATTTCAAGAAGAAAAATCTGTAGGTGCTGATATGACTAGATAAGGACAGATATTACTTTCTTTTAGAAAAATAACTTAGAGGATATTATGGAAGATATTGAGGCATTTTAAAATGGCAAAAAGTTATTTTTCTTCTGAGATGTATACATTATATTGACACCTCATTTACTATAAGTTTCTGACACTCTCTAAGTTTCCTTTCAGCATTTATTTCTGTGGTTCTAAAAAGTATGATATTGATATTTATGTTTATATCTTTATAAAAATTTAATTTTGTTTAAAAAAAGTAAAATTGGTTATGCTGAACATTTCTGGGCAATTTGTGCTTGGGACTTTATGCTGAATTTTCATCCTATTAGGTAAGACAACAGGGAAAGCAATGGTACTGCTCCGGAGTTGCAGAACAAATACCTTGGACTTTCCAGTCGGTAGGTTTATAAACAAAGTTATATTGAAACACTCAAATAATTCTCCTCTTATAATTAAAACTTTGTGTAACTATTTGATGCTGTTGTCATCATTTTCATATTTCTTACATGCAATCCAAAAGTAGTTAAATTTCTTGAACAATTTTCATTACAGCCAAATCAAGTTTTTCAAAAGACGACAAAAGATAAAAATTTTCCCAGTTGAAGAATAACCTTAGAAAACATCATATTAGACTTTCATTTAATAGTAAATATTTACTGCTCCAAGTGATGTGATTTTATTTGATATTCCACAAACACACTGGAAAAGAAAATGAAGTTAGGTTCAAGATATTTTTTGTCTTGTTCTGACACTCTCCCACTCTCTGTGGACATGAATTATGTAATTGATCTATTTTTCAGAGTTGCAGTTATAAGGCTGTAGGAATATTTAAAGTCCTTACTGATATTGAGAACATAGCTAAGCCATTTACACCCAAACATTTTCAAATCTCCTGCGGTTCATTTCATTAAAAATTCATAGTAACTTTTTCATGTTTCCTAATATTTTAAAGCATGAACTTTTTTCTAGTTAATAATAGCTTTATTTTTTCCAACAATAAAATGACACATGAATTGTAAAAATTGAAATAACATAAAAATAGCATAATACATAAATTAAAAATAAACTGGAAATTGCTGCTATTAGTATTTTGGTGATTGTAGACATATCCTTATGAATAATTACATAGAAAGATATTATTTATAAAAATTTCATGTTCTTATATATTCTATAATCAATGTTTTCACTCAATGGTATGTCAGTGGCATCTCATCATGCCAATAAATACACATCTAAATTATAAATGCCTGTTTAATAGCGTGGCTTCAATAATTTACATATTCATTCACCTATAGATGGACATTTAAGTTTGTTTTCTTAATTGTATTATTATTATGGAGTTGACTTTGATTAATAAACACACTTTTGTACATGTGTCTTATTATTGCCTCTGAATATATTCCAGGAAGTGGGATTGCTATCAAAGGATATGTAATTTTAAATAAATTTTGATATAGAAAGTGTATATCCAACATGGCAACCAATAGCATACGCACACTTTTGTACATGTGTCTTATTATTGCCTCTGAATATATTCCAGGAAGTGGGATTGCTAGGTCAAAGGATATGTAATTTTAAATAAATTTTGATATAGAAAGTGTATATCCAACATGGCAACCAATAGCATACGAAAGGTTCTTCCTCACGCCTGTTTTCACTAGATTTTCTAATAAACTTTATTGCTCTTTTAAATATACAAAAAATCTTATTGGCATAGAACGGGATCAGAATATGCCAGTCCAAAATATGCCACTTTTGCATAGGATAATTTTGAGCTGAAGACAATTCTGCCTAAGAGAAAGGTATAGATTTCCCATTGTAAAGGCGAGAAAATTTCCATTTATGAAAGTGTTCTTTTCTTTCATATCAGGAAGACTGGCCACAGCACTTAAGTAATTCTGCATAAGAGACCTTACTAAACAAGCCGTGTTAACTGTACATTTCATAGTCACCTTCCTGCAATTTATTGTCTTTTGTTAAAATGGTATATAATCTCTGAGTCTAACCACTTTTTGGGGTTTTCACTTCTACTCTGTGGAGCCCTGTGTACATAAAAATAAAATGTTTATGCCTTTTCTTCTTTTAACCTGCATTTTGCCAGTTGAATTTGCAGAAACCAGGTACATAATATGAGGATAGAAAAAAATTTTCCTCCTCTTCAGCATAAAATACCTTCTTGCACGTGATGTCACAGAATTGAATGGGGAATGACATTAACATTGAAAAAAAATTAAAGAGCTTTCAAAATAAAATTTAAATTTATAGTATCTTATTTTTTATGGTCAAAAATAGCTATCTATAAAGATATATCAAGATAGCTATTATTCCAGTCTCATGCAAGATCTAAAGTTCATAATGGGTAAGAAATAAAATACTTTCTTCCTTTCTCCTTTCTTCACTCCTTCTCTTCTTCCTCTCTTCCTCCCTCTTTCCCTGCCTTCCACTCTATTGCAGATTTATTGGAAACATACTTGGCTGCTGAATTTTTTTTTATGTGCTCAAACTTTATAAGCAAATTATGCATGTCTGTTTCTCTAGGAGCTACATGTATAAAAACAACTGCAACAAAACAAACAACAACCTTCCTGATAGCAGCCTCTTTTATGTTGTAATTTCATGGGTAGCAAGAAATGCCTTTCCATTGCAGTGGTGTTCTCTGGTTAAAAGAAAAAGGGCTTCAGAATCAGGTGAGTGAGAGCTTAAAGTCTGGCCTATCCACTTGTCAGCCATCCAACCTGAGGTAGGTCTCTTAACTCTTGCTGAGTCTCAACGTCCTTATTCGTAAAACAGGGAGAATAGTAAGAACTCTTAGAAATTATTTGAGAATTAAAGATTCTTTGAGAACATAGCTCAATTTCTTGCATTTTGTAAATATTATTGTCATTTTAAAATTTATTTATACTTGAAATTCCACAATAAGAACTGTAGAATGTTAGGGCTGGTAGGGACTTGTTTTTAAGATTAAAAAAGAAAAAGTTCCCTTTGTAAAAGTTAAAAGTGACAATTACAACAAAACAAACAAACAAAATTCTTTCAGGGTAGAATGGGCAATAACTTCTCCAAGCATAGCGATTAGCTCGCAGGCACACAAGTTGAAAGTTAAGAAACTCAGAGTATAGTGCTTACATACAATTAAGGGTGATTATTTACTTCAATACTTATTCCATTTCAAAATTCAAATTACCTTAGACAGAGATGACATGATAAGTCTAGTTATCAGTTATAATTTAGTGGGACTGTTTTTAGACTAACTAAACATTTACTGAGGTAGATAGTTGGAACTTTTATATTCTATAGAAAACTAGGAATTATAGATAAAGATGGAATATACCATATGCTTTGAAGGTAATACATAGCGGAAAGAAGGAAACATGGATCGCCAGAGGACTGAGGAAGAACCTCTGTGCAAGGCACTTATCTCATGGTGTTGCATTACTTTAAAATTTTTTTTTACGGCCCGGTGGCGCATTGGAGAGTGCGCTGCTTGGGAGCGCAGCAGCGCTCCCGCCGAGGGTTCGGATCCCGTGTGGAGACCGGTTCCCGCTCACTGGCTGAGCGCGGTTCGGTCGCAACACTGAGGGTTGCGATCCCGTTGCCGGTCCCCAGTACCGGCGCAACACCGAGGGTTGCGATCCCGTTACCGGGTCAGTAAAAAAGACAAAAAGGAAAAAAAAATTTTTTTTAACACTATAATAATATTATGACATGGGTGGCATTATCTCCATTTTGAAGAAAAGATTTGAGGCTGAGGCTCAGTGAAAAATTTGGTAATGAGCAATAGAGCCTGTATTTCAAACCAGGTAAATTTGTCTACAAAATCTATGATATTCCCATTACATGATAATGCCTTTGCCAAGATTGATAATGAACAGCACTGTCTAAGGCCAATTTTACTACTCCACTCAGGTTGTAGACCTGAAGATAAATTTTTTTTTTCCTTTTTTTGTCTTTTTTCGTGACCGGCAACGGATCGCAACCCTCAGTGTCACGCCCGTACCGGACCGGGACCGGCAATGGGATCGCAACCCTCGGTGTTGCGCCCGCACCTCGCTCAGCCAGTGAGCGGCCGGTCTGTATGTGGGATCCGAACCCTCGGCGGGAGCGCCGCCGCGCTCCCAAGCGGCGCACTGTAGCAGTGCGCCACTGGGCCAGCCCGACCTGAAGATAAGTTTATAGATACTTTTTGGGGTCCAGAAGAAATCGACAGCTCTTATTAAAGAACCATAACCAAATTAAAAAGAGAGCTTAAATTAAAAAAAAAATACTAGAAAAAATAATTAGACCTAACGATTAACAATCAGACTAGGTATTTACCTTTATACTTATTAGATCAGAGGTCCCCGAGTTTTTTTCTCTCCAGTCTTTGCTATTCCCACCTTCATCACTAGAGGCACATTTGTTTGGATTTTTTTATAACAGTCTTTACTCGTTTTTTTTTCTTCTAGGCTTGCGGGTATGGTGAGAGTTTTAGGAAAATTGGTGGAGAGAATAAAGACAGGGGTGCTTAGAGGCATGGCATGGGCATTAATAGGGCAGTTTTTCTCCTACACATATTTCTTTAGTGGGCCTTGATAGGATAAATTGAGCAGAAAACTCTACATTTAGGCCTCAGTAGTCCAGAGTGTTTAATCTATTCAACATCTTCTAAAAAAATTTGCTTAATTTATGGTTACTTCCGTGTAGCGCACATAGTCATCATCATCCACAGTCACAGACTGGACACATTTTTTCAGATGAGGAGGACACAGAGAGAAAAGTAATGCACCCCACCTCAAGGAGAAGATAATAGGGTCAAGCAGAGCTCTTGCCTATCTTGTTCACCTTGTATCTTGGTGCTTTAGAACTTATATTTAGTAGATGCTTGTGGAACATTGTGTCACTATTCATCACGTATCCTACCTCATCTCCTATGGTGCCACAAAATGTGGGAAAATTGTATATCTTTTTCTGTTTAACCCAGGAGTAGCCATGTGACTTTCTTTGGACAAAAAACTTTGGCAGATGTGACATGTGTCACTTCATAAAACAGCTTTAAAAACTAGTGGTTTGGTTCATCACTGTCTCTCTTTTCTCTGCATCTATGGTTATGGAAGAATAAGTTAAGATAAAATCTGTGTCAAACTAAATCAATGGGTAATCACAATGAGCAGAGACTTCTTATAAACCCACAATGGACATAATCATACAGTATGATTAAAAGGTATACTTTACTGTTTTAAGCCCTGAGTTTTCAGATTGTTTATTATTGCAACATAATTTTACTAATCCTGACTGATAGAGTAGCTAATTAATATTTATTGAATAAGTTAATAAAAAATAAGCCTGTTTTTAGTGTCTAATATTTGCTCATGACTACTTACTACAGGAAGTTCAAAGTTGAACACTGTGTTTTTGCAAAGAATCTATATGTATAATATGTTACTTAGAAAATATAATTTGTAAGTTGTAAATATAAATTATAAATAATAATTTTGTCTTAGGATCAGGAACAATTTCACTGAGCTGGCAACAGAGTTTATATTGGTCTACAATAAGAATATGAAAAGAGAGGTATTCATTTACTAGTTCTTTAAATATTTACTGAGTGCCTACTGTGAGCCAGGCATTTTGTTTAACATTTCCTATTATTCAACCATACAATATGTGAGTCTCTGCTGAGCAGTTATTTTTAAATTTTCACCAGGGCCTGGCAGGTTAATTCTACACTGGCATTTAGAAAAGAGATTGCATTTTATTCTATTCCATTGTTTCTCCTCAACACAGAGGATAGATACCAACTGGGAGACATTTACACTTAAAGACACTCTGATTATTAAAGCAAATTTGATAGCTTTAATGTTAGCTAAGAGGGTCATTAAAGTTTATATGCCCCCTGATAAGGGCCAACCAGTTTCCCCTCCAGAGCAGAAGTTTATTAAATCAAGGAGGCAAGAAAAGTCAAGGATGGAAAGAACCAGAAGACAGATTGTTGGTTATGGGGCTTGTGGGAAAGGAAGACTCTGGTCCTGAATGGGATTGATGTAGTGAAAGAATGAGGAGGCAGAAAATAGATAATTTGGACCAATTAATACATTTAAAAAGTTTAAGTTCCTAGTCTGGATTATGCTGAGCTGAGAGGGGAAATAGTCAGTTTTCCATGGGAATGGGAGAAGTAAATAATCCTGAAAAATTAGAAAAGTAAAATGAACAAGGTAGTTCTGTTGGAAGCAGCCCTGGAAGTCCCTCGGGCATCTCCCATTGAGAAGCTGGTATAGTGGGCCCTCATGGGTTGGGCTTCCTTGTGGCTAGACCTCCCTGAGCAGACAAATTTTCACCATTATCCTTACAGCTAGAGGCAGTGCCTGCCTTTCACTAGGCATGAGCAATGAGATCCTTGCCAGGGAATCCACCAAAGAAAATTATTTGAATAATCGAAAAAATACTATAACAAGTTAGAGAAAGCTGTGCAGAAGCCATTTAAATTACATGTCCATTATGAGAGCCATTGACTCACTCACTCCTTTTATCGGCCCCATGCTAGAGTTTAATGACGCTGTAAACCATATTCAACTGTTGGAAATTCTACCCATTCTTCTCAGCCTATTTCAAATGTCACCTCTTTCAAGGGTCATTTCTGATGCCTTGAACTATATAAACATCTTTTAGCAAAGAATTATAAAATTTCAAATATAACTCGTATTATGTATGCTCCTCACAATGGCATAGAAAGTCCAGAGAGGGTAGGCCAGTTGTCTTACTCGTTTCTGTGTTCATCTCAGAGCTCAGCATACTTCTGTGAACATAATAGATGCAGGTGTTTTATTATTATCAATTTACTTTTATTTTTTGTTTGATATACATGGTTATCAATTTAAGGCTATGAGAAACAAAGTTGGCTATATGGCTGGCATATGATTTTTTTTTTTGAAAAATTGAAATTTATTCTGATGGTCAAAATTTAATTTAAAATTTTAATTAATACTGGAAATCAGTCTTTTCAAATTCCAGTGATATATACTGTCAGAGAAGTCATCTTTTTATATCCCCATGATTTCAGTAGAAACTCTATTTCCAGAAGAAAATTCTCATCGGCCTCGAGAAAATTCTGATCAGCTTTTAGAATGATGACTTTAGTCTATTTGCCAATGTTTATGCATATATTTCTACATTCTCTGTACTTGTTATCAGAGCATTAAACCTTTATAGCTTTCTGTTAGCTGAAATTCAAAATAACACCCAAAGAAATATGTTGAAATGGGAATTCATCTTGTTTGGTCACTGACAATTGCTATGGTTGTAATTGGTCTATTTGCTCTTCTACACAATTTCAACCATGGCATTGCAGGACAACAGTCATTTAAATACTATAAGCTGCAAATAACATGGTTAAGAGCCATGTTTGATGTTCATATATGGTTTCTTGGCATCTTGTGTGCAGACCCATCTGTTAGATGGCAGAGTGCCTACACATGAAGTAGTATGCGAATTTCATTGGGGGTAATAATGCTAATTAAGAAGATTCTCAGTGGGCAAGCTGCCTAGTGTTACCATCTTCTTGTTGAATCTTCTCTTTTGTTTCTCAATTGCCCCATTGTGTATATAAGCCTCCTTAAATCAACCTACTTCCTGTGTTTTTTCCTTTTCTTTTTCAAAGACTGAGCACATGGAAATAGGCTATAAATACAAAATTGGGTGACGTATTGAGTGGCGAAGTTTAAAGGATACTAAGAGCAATGCACATTGGCCAGATTCATTCTGAAAGAAAATTACCAAGGAAATCAAATACATTTTAGGAAGATGATAAAGTCATTTTGCTTAAGATTGAATCATTTTTATTTTTCTGTTTCACTTATTTTGAAATGCTTGCTGCAGAAGCAGTACTCAAACACATATTAATAGAACAAGCTATTAAATGCATGAAGACATAGAGACCAGTGAATAATCAATAATTTAATTAAATCATTATAGGCACAAAATTGATTAGGTGAAAATGTAACACACCAGAGACTAAATTCCTAAACCATAGGTCAAAAGGTCTGGGAGAAATTGAATGAGGTGTCACTGACCTGGGAAAACATAACCATAAAAGCTGCTGCAGATAGTGAAGGCTGAAAGTATTGAAATTACTCATTTATGTTAATGAGTTTTAGAAATTCAATTTAAATCAATGTAGATTTATAAAGCATGTATTTATGCTGGATGTTAGTAGCAAGGGACTTCGGGGAGGAGATTGGAATAAACACCAGTGCTAGCCCTTAAGGAACATACAAACTAATGAGGTAAGTTTTAAAAAAAGAAGCAATCACTTTTGACAGCGACTTCGGGGAGGAGATTGGAATAAACACCAGTGCTAGCCCTTAAGGAACATACAAACTAATTAGGTAAGTTTTAAAAAAAGAAGCAATCACTTTTGACAGCAGGCAGAATGATATGCATGCCAAATAAATGGATAAATGACATGTTCTGGAAACATAAAGGTAAAAATATTTATGATTGTTTGACTATAGATGGCTTCCAAAGATGAGCTCACAGATCAGGTAGGTTGTTAAAGAAACCATGTATTAAAATAAGCAAAGGATAAATGGGGGCACAGTAGTAAAGGAATGGAGGCTGAAGTTTGCTTTATGATATGGGTCATAATGGGTCCATCCTTAGATATTGGAGAGTTCTCACAATGAGAAATCTTGAAGGCAGTGGTGATCCACCACAGGCTTGATGTGGTTAGTGGAGAATCAGAAGAGTTACTTTAGAAAGTTAACTTTAGCAGCAGCACGAAAAATGTTTTGTACAGGTGACAAATCTGAATTAAGGAATCAAGTTAGGAGACTATTTTAGGAAAATAATTATTGTGACATAATTACTCTTTTGTACTAGTTGTCATCTTGAAGTTATAAGTCTCTTTAAAGCCATCCACTTAAATTTGTGTGGGCAGAATATGTAGAAATGAAATAGAAATGTGAACTCAAGATGAAAATTGGTTAACTAACTAGATCTTAATAGAAGACCAAGAGTTGTAAAGACGGTTTATATTTGCATACCCATGGAGTGAGAAAAAGAGAGCTTTATATGAAATATAAATAATAATGTTATAAATATCATTATACACGGTTACATTTCTTGATATGGTAACAGCTACTGTGGTTGTATTTCTAAAACATTTCTCTCTAATGTGAGTGAGAAGTAAACATTTTTGAGCATGCTAGAATTTCTTCTACCTTCTCAGAATAATTTACATAAAGGGCTTATGGAAGAGGAGAGATATTTAAGAAAATAGGTAAAATAATTTATGATAAAAAAATCCAACCATCCAATCAAACACAAATGAAGAAAAGAAGGAGACAAGAGCTCGTAGCAGTAGTTAAGGCCATCAGATAGGAAAAAAGAAAAAAAAAACCCTTTTTGTTTGTTTTTTTATTTATTAAGAATATTCATGAAATACAAGGCTAATTGTCACCCCTTGTGCCCATGATGTGAGGCCCAGATTCATCCTGGGGGCATACCCATTTTAAATTCTGTTTGTTTTTACCAAATTCTAGGATAAAATTTGTGAATGATAATCACCCTGTCAAATGAGAATATATTGCCTGAGGTAGCTTGTCCGAGCCTGAAGTTGCCCCAAAGAGACTAAATTGGATTGATTACTTAACAGGTATTCTTGTTTTAGCAATGTGTAATTCTGTGAAAATTCAAGGTCTTCTAGTATTGTTAATTAATAGCTTCATGAAATCCCACCTCAGCCTTCTTCCCACAGGCTTTGCTCCATTTTACGTCCCTGCTCTCATCCCAGGTAAGCCAAGTGTATTAGAATTTGATGCACAGTAGAAGTGTGTCCACGGAGAAGCCTATTTGGAATAAGCAGATTTGAATTACAAGAAGCAAGAATTGTATTATGCAAATGTTCTATTAAAATTACCCTAAAATTGAATTTAAATTACATCTTTCCACACAGAATTAGGCACTGAAAATGAGAATAGATCTGAAATGCACCGGGCACTGAAAGTTCCTTTGTGACTCATCCTCTTCAGCCAGAAGAAAGGTGATGGGCAGCGGGATCATTCAGAGACAGAGAACACATGAAAAAGAGTCTAGTATGGAATGAGCGGCCGAAAGACCATTATTAGCTGATACATTTTAAAGCAGTTTTTTTTCTACATATTTATATAGCAATTACCTCATTACATATTTAGATAATTACCTCATTGTACTGCTCCACTGCTTTTTTCCCCCTTAGGAGAATATGCCAGAAAGTACTTTAAGTATAGTATTGTAGAAAATACAGTCTTTCTATCACGTTGATAAAGCCCATTTAATTTGTCCCCTAAAAACAAAACAAAACAAATATCTTATTTTCCTGAAGATAATTACTTGTCTTCAGTTTGTGAAGAAATTCCATGATTCAAATGGCAAATTAGAATCTGAAGGAATATTCTTAAGGTCTATATGAGATACCAAACTATTCAAGTTCTTCTAACTTAAGGGATTATCATCAAACAGGGAAGTTATTTGTTCTTTCTGTAGTATCAGTTTTCTGTATACTTATTAATATTATACCTCAGTGAAGTTTATTTTCCACCTCAATACAATGACAATTATGCAAATAACCATGTTTGCAAATGTGTGATTTCATCCCTAAGTAGAAAGGAAATTGCTTTAGTTTCCAGCACTGTTTATTCCTTCACTGACATAACTCATTACTGAGAGTCTTTCAAGTACCAGGCCCTGTTGCAGGACCTGTGCTCACAAAGATGAAGCACTCATGAAGCTCTAGTTCCAATGAGGAAGAGAGATATGCACACAGGTTATTATGCTGTGTGGAACATGAGACTAGAGATAGGTTAAAATATTTGGAGTATGAAAAAAGAGAGCAGCTAGCTTTTGTCATTTCCCTTTCCCCACCTATAATTTTTCTTTATCCATGCTCTCTAATTCCCTCATCACTGATTTCTCATCTCAAATTTTCTCACCACTGTGCTAATTTCTTTAGTAGCTGCCCTAAGAATATTGCTGGGTGACTGTAGGAAAAGCACCTCTTTCGTCATGACAA
>NW_007740789.1:12144-13420 GCF_000696425.1 Galeopterus variegatus | reverse complement strand
GTAGCTGCCCTAAGAATATTGCTGGGTGACTGTAGGAAAAGCACCTCTTTCGTCATGACAAGGAGACTCTATTTTGATCAAAGAGATGGACTTTTTAATTACAGGTTTGAAGGACAACATTATACTTAGTACTCAGGATCTCTTTTCAAAATATCTTGGCAGCCTCACTGTCAAAGCTAAGAGAGAATAAGGGGCTATTATTCTCTAGTACCCCTTTGAGCCTTCCCTTTGAGTTCTGCATTCCTGCCTGGGGTAATTGCCTCATTTTTAGGATGCTGGTGCAGAGTTTGAACTCACTATTCAAGTGTGATCCTGTTTTCTTTCACAGCATAGTTTTTACTCAAATCCTTATGGGTATGATTACCATAGAATATACTACTACAATCACAACACTCAGTAACTCCTCCATCCAGTTACCATATTGGCATTTTCTGTCGCCCTCCAACATTTACAAACATGCAATAATTTCTTGATTGCTTGTGTCTCTTTGCAAATCTCCCTTAATTGGTATGCCTGATTTCCTGACACTAGCTGTATTAACCTGGTTAGAAACTTATTTTCTAGTCTGGATGTAAAGCTTCAAAGATTTTTTACACAGAAACACAGATTCACACAGTGTACATAAAATAAACATGTTTTATTTCAGTTTTTAGTCTTCTCGGGACAGTAGAGAAGAAAGAGGAGGAAGCTTTATCAAAAAGGGAATTAACGAGTAAAATGTCTCATACTCCAGGTAAGGTTTGACATATATTAATGATATTAATGTCAAAGATGAGTAGGTGGATTTGTTCCAGAGTCCTTCTGCTCCTCAAGGAGAATTACAGCTTCTCTCATGTGGTCTCAGAATTTCCAACAGTAGTGACACTGACTGAATGGAATCCAGTTGCCCTAGGCTGCCTGCTCCAACAGTTATCAAGACCTTCCACATGTACCCTGGTGGTTGTAGAGCAAACCATTTTTAAGATTAGCCAGGCATTTTGGATCTGAGTTACCCAAGAAGCCCGATCATTAAAAATTTAGAGGTTGAACTGAAAAAGCATGAATAACCAACTAGCCCTTTAAAAATTATAGTTAAAATCTGTACACAAATAAGAGCATTGATTTCCAAGTATTATTTTCAAATTTCATCAGCCAAATGTCTATTCATAGTCTGTAACGCTCTTGAGACCAAAAAAACAATAGCTCAGTGGATTACGAAGTAATGTTTTCTTGAGGGGTCTGCAAGGGAGGGGATTGACCCGAACACCTTAGAAAACGTGAACGTACATGCTTTTCC
>NW_007740789.1:9917-11780 GCF_000696425.1 Galeopterus variegatus | reverse complement strand
GGAGGGGATTGACCCGAACACCTTAGAAAACATGAACGTACATGCTTTTCCAGCATGTCTTTTCTGACTTGAGTAAAGAAACCTAATCATAACACCTGAGGTAACCCAACCTCCTTAGCCTTTTCAGTGTTGAATATGGAATAATTGCTTTGCAGAATTTAGTTTAGAATGTCATGTTGTATTATAGTCATTCATGTACACGGCAGCTGCTAAACTATGAAGAGGTTTAAAATGTATCTCATTTACTTATTCCATAATAGTCTGCACAGAACTAAGTAGATAGTCTACTATGATCTACAGGATCTACTAACTACAGTCTACTGAATAAATTTAAACAGCCAATTTCTTTCCAGAACTTACAGTTCCTGTAATAAATCTCAACACTTCTCTTTCCATATTTTCTTCCGTTTAGTCCCTTTGTTCGTTCAGTGACTATTTTCTTGGGTCCCTTCTCATCATTTTATTGAAGTCATAAATTGTTAAACATACCTGCACAACTGTCTGCACTTCACTGAAATTATGTTCATTCGCTGAAATCTAAATGTAAAATAGAGGGCCGGCCCGTGGCTCACTTGGGAGAGTGTGGTGCTGATAAATGTAAAATAGAATGAAACCATTTTCTTTCAGCTCAAGAACATTTTATTTTCCCCATAATAGGGCATTTAACACAGAAGCTTACTTTTTTTTAATGAGGTTAAGCCACTACAATGCTCCTTTTGTCTCTTCTACCAACCCCACCTCACTAGGAAGAATACTACTTACCATAAAGTTAAAATAGAATTGGTAGTAGGAGCGGCACAGTGAACTTAATGGATTGGGAACATAGTTTAGGTGACTATTTATTACATATTTATAAACCTAATTTATATTTCCACTTTTTAAAGATATGTGTATAATGTCATAGTGTAGCCATAGAAGAAAAAAATCTTTACTATTTTCTTCACATTATCACTTGCCAAAACATGGCTTTAAATTAATCTTATCTGAGTCTATTTTCTCCTTTCTCCTCTCTTTCTCTCTCCAGCCCCATCCCTTTATACTTAAACTCCATCAGTTAGTTTCCTCATGTTCAAAGTGGGAATACAAATAATACCTATGCTTCAAGGACAAGGTGAAGATTAAATTGAGCAAAACAAATGAAAAGTATTCTGTGAACTGTACATTGATGTACAAATATATTTCTGTTATTTCCATTGTAAGAATGTTTAGATATCATAAGACACACAAGGGACAAGGTTTATTTGGCAGCTGTCTTGTAACTCCAAATAAATTTATTTACCATGTATTTATTGAGGGATTTATAGCCTCTAGAGAAATTTCTCTGTGAAAATGCTTCTTTTGAATTTTCTTTCTTTTTCTTTTTTCTTTTTTGTTTTTTGACTAGTGGGATTCTCCATACACAAATAATGTCCTTGGCTGTGTAGCTAAGGTGCAACTGAATTTTCCAGGGATTTTCTGTAGTAAGGATTCGGTGCGTAGGGAAATTCAACTTAAAAGTGGAAAATATTCCTTAACTAGAGAGTCATCTCCTTCAAGTTAATTCTTCAGAAGTGATTTCTGTCTTGAGGTCTACCAAATATCGCTACCTTTTCTCCCTGTATGTTTCTTCATGATTTTTTTTAAATTTTATTTTGTCAATATACATTGTGGTTGATTATTGTTGTCCCTTACCAAAACCTCCCTGTTATCAGATATTAGTGCTAGTCCCTCTCCTCCCTCCCACCCAACAATGTCCTTTCTGTTTGCATGTCGTGTCAACTTCAAGGAATTGTAATTGTTATATCTTCTTCCTTCCCTCCCCCGGATTTTTTTTTTGTGTGTGTGTGTGTGTGTGAATTTATTTATTAATTTTTAGCTCCCACC
>NW_007740789.1:7535-8501 GCF_000696425.1 Galeopterus variegatus | reverse complement strand
AAAAAATATTTATGTTAATGTGTAATTTTCCATGTATTCTTCCTCTATTATTTATTCACCAGTATTTATCTGCATTTTATATAAAATAATATATGGGGTCATATATATATGGTAATACTATATATAGAATAAGTGATATGCCTTTCAGAAACTCAGTACCATTGGAGAGGTGGCAATTTTCAATAATCATCTATATTAGCTAACTATTGCTATGGATAATGGCAACAGAGGAAATAGAAACAAAGAGTCTAGGCAACTCTTTTGAGGAATATTGTTGTAATAATCATAAGCCATTGAGTAATAACAATAAGTACAAACATAAATATGTTAATTTATGGAATAAGATCATTATGGAGATGGTAAATAATGAAATCCAATGTAAAGTTAGACTTTCAATGAATGATGATGGAAAAAATTCAACACTCATATGCAAAAAAATGAACCTTGACCCATTCCACATACCATATTAAAAATCAACACAAAATAGATCATAGATATACATTTAAAACTTTAAATTATAAAAATTACAGAAGGAAATCTTTGTGTACTTGCCTAAGGCAAAGATTTATTAGATACTACACCAAAAGCATGATCTATTAAAAAAGAGATGTTTAGACTTTATCAAAGTTAAAATATCTATGGCAAAAGACACTGTTAGCAAAATGAAAAGACATGCCTTAGATCAGGAGACAAACTTTGCACTAATATCTGATAACAGGTTTCTATGAAGAATACATACATAGCTCTTAAACTCAATACTAAGAAAATAAAACAAAAAAACAATAAAAAATGGGCAAATGCTTTGAAAAGACATTTCATCAAAAAAGATACAGACACAGCAAACAAAACGTATGAAAAGATGCTTAACACCATTAGTCATTAAGGAAATGCATATTAAAAACCCAATGAGATATCATTGCATACCAATTAGAAAGATAAAAGTATCTTGGAATTCTCACACATTGT
>NW_007740789.1:5526-6212 GCF_000696425.1 Galeopterus variegatus | reverse complement strand
CAGTCATTCCACTCCTGAGTATTTACCCAAGAGAAGTGAAAAGTTATAATCATCAAAAAACCTGTAAGTGAATGTTTATGACAGTTTTATTCATATCCACAAAAACTGGAAACAACACAAATTTCTTCCACTGGTGAATGGAGAAACTGTGGTATAGCCATACAATGGAATAATACTTAGCAATGAAAATTAATGAACTACTGATACACAAAAACATGGATAAATCCCAAATGAATTATGGTAAGTGAAAGATTGCATTTATATGAAATTCTGGAAAAGGCAAAAAATTTTTTAGATGATGGAACTGTTAGGTATCTTCACTGTACAGGTGTTTACATGACATTTGTCACAATACAGTTCTATATGTTTAAAATAATGAATTTTACTGTATGTTAATTGTTAATTACACCTCTTCTCCAAAAAAANGTATGAAAAGATGCTTAACACCATTAGTCATTAAGGAAATGCATATTAAAAACCCAATGAGATATCATTGCATACCAATTAGAAAGATAAAAGTATCTTGGAACTCTCACACATTGTTGGTGTGAATACAAAATGCAGCCACTTTAGAAAACAGTTTGGCAGTTTCTTACGAAGTTCAGCATTTACTTACCATAAACCCCAGTCATTCCACTCCTGAGTATTTACCCAAGAGAAGTGAAAAGTTATAATCATCAAAAAAC
>NW_007740789.1:2291-4104 GCF_000696425.1 Galeopterus variegatus | reverse complement strand
ATGGCTTCTAACAGCATACAAGGAGAGAAAACCAAATATAACTGCCTCCTGTAAGAAGATGCGCATCCCCTATAAAGTCATCTTGCCAAAAAAGAAATGCACTGAGATTTAATCAAGTCTTTATATCCAACTGCCAATTTATGGGAAATAAGGAGAGAGGAACATGTTAAATTTTACCTTGCATACACACTCAACAAAATACAGACTATGGGAAACTCTACAGTTCTTCAAAAACAAATGGTAAGGAAAGCGGGGGGAGAGGATGAAGGAAAACCTGTATATTAAAAGAGACCTTAAGGACACTAACCAATTTAAAAGTGTGAACTTTATTGGATTCTGATTCAGACCAACAAATTGTTATTTTTTAAAAATGACATTTAAAAGACAATGGGAAATTTGATCATTGACTAAATATTTGATGACAAAACATTATGGTTATTTTTTAAAAAGTGACAATAATGTCATAGTTATTTTAAAAGTTTTATTATTTGGAGATACACACTGGATTACTTGAAAATGAAATCATATGATGTTCTGGATTTGCTTTAAAACAATTTGAGAATGATGAAAATGGATGTGGGATACAAAATAAATAAGATTGGCTATGAGCTGATATGTGTTGAAGCAGGGTGATGGTTGCAAAGCCTCCTTTATATTATCCTGCGTCTTTTTGTATATGTTTAAAATTGTTCATACTAAAACTAAAATAGAAAATAAAGAAAAAGAAAAGGAGATATGCAGGAGGAGAAAAAGGAGAAAAGGATGCTGCTTCTGAAGGCAAGATAGTATAGCACTTTATAGATTACAGAACACGCACATTCAATATTTTAGGCAAAGATAGCTTACCCAGCTCTCGGCTTCTTTCTTAACCACTTCTTTCCCAGGCACTGAATTCCAGCATGCCTTGGGTATGGGATTAGAATAGGGAGCTTGAGGGGAGTGGAGATGTTTGCTGTGGGCAACAGGGTGTGCATTCACTGGGACCACTCTAGGAGGAAACAGAAATTTATTAGTGTCAAGCCTTTTAAAAGTTCTTATGTTTATCTTATTTATAAAAGGACTTAATTTGCTGGGACAGATATAATCAATCTACACATTGTTACATCTCATTTTTTTCATGTGAAAACTAGTAGCATGTTCTTTTTTCATCCATCCTGCTTTCAGATGTCAACAAATATCCAATTTCAAGTATTTTTTTTTTTTGAATAAAACTTTGGATAGATCCCTTGCCAAGGATATAGTGGTTAAATCTTTCTTTATCGAGTATTGTTAAAAGTTATGGAAATGACAGCAATTTACTCTCTACAGATGGCAAGAGGCAGATGGAGAAACAATTGTGCAAATTTTATCACTGGAGTTCAGATTTAGAGAAGTCAGATTAATTCATTTGGGAGAAAATATAAAACAAAAACAAAAACCAAAGCCAAACCTTAATAAGCTTATAAAGTCAAGTAATTTTTAGTATTTCAGTCTGGGAAGACACACAGACTTCCTGAAGGTAGATAAGACTACTTCATGGTAGTTGTTACAACACAGGCTTTGGAGTTAGGTGGACAAGTCCCTACTGCTACATTTATTATCTGTATGACTATGGGCTAGTCATTTATATTCTTTGAGTTCCACTTTCCTCAATCAAACAAGAAAAATACTGCAGGGCAATGGGGGAAAAGACTTTAAAACTAGGAAATAACCTGATTTACTCAATACACAAGGGCAAAAATGGCCTCTGTAATCCAAAAAAATTTATGTAGTGAGTATTCCCAGTTTTACATTTCCTTCTCACTTGCAAGGGAAATGGACTATTTCCCAAAAG
>NW_007740789.1:0-1734 GCF_000696425.1 Galeopterus variegatus | reverse complement strand
GAGTATTCCCAGTTTTACATTTCCTTCTCACTTGCAAGGGAAATGGACTATTTCCCAAAAGGAAAAGCAGCAGCAATATAATATATAACTGAGATTCCAGTGTCATTCAGACAACCATGTCTAAATGACTGGAATTAATTTAGCTGCAGTTTCAGCAGAACAGACCAGAAACTAACCTGTCTGTTGTGCCCTCTCTACAATGTAGTTACCTGCTCTGGCTTAGCTGAGAGAACAAAAAAGCATCAGGCAAAAATTGGCAACTAATGTTCAAATGATATTTTAAAACTGCTTCCTGATTTACAGAATATAGTAGAAGTAAAATGTAAAAAGCTCCTACCCAGATTTATCCACACATTTAAACTGAGTTGAGCTGACTTGACTTTTAAAGCAGATTTGAGTGCCCACATGATCTAAAACATCAGTCAGAAAATATATCACCAGTTTATAGATTCTGATTCTAAAACATACCAAAGCAGATTTAGCACTACCCTTTTTAGTCCCCAGCTCATGAATATTGATTAGGTAGCTGCTTAAACTCCTTTTCCTCTAACAATTACACATATAGTAAAAGTGATAATCACTGTGGGAAAGCATACAATTTATTTTCCTGTTAAAAGAAAGGACAGTATTGTAAAAAAAAAAGTGGTGCTAATTAGTTGGATATAATTACAAATTCATCAGATTTAAAATGTTCTACAAGCAGAAAATGCAATTCAACATATGGTATTGAAAATATGCAAGAAAGGATTTTCCTGTGCTATTTCTGCAGTTAGAGTTTGGACTTAGATTTTTTGTGGGTTTCCAAGTATTTAAATTATGCAAGCTGGTTGACTGAATGGCCTCAAGCATTCAGGAGACAAACTATTTTTGCTCATAATAAAAAATGAGTTTCTTTGCAAATGTATATCAAAATCTGCAATTTCAATTTTCAGCAATTTGGGGGGAATGTAAGAAATTTTTTTGGTTAAATTTATATGCTTAGAGCTGCTTAACATGGAGATTGCCTGAGGCTAAGGAAAAAAAAAAAAGAAAAACATGAATATAGAAATCATGAAAATGGTCTTCAAATTAAAAATTAAATCTAAGAACAATGCTGGATGGACATAGCTTTGGGTATTAATTCATCTTAATTTCAAGCATTTGTCTTTAGTCCTTAACTAGGATTGAATGTCCTCCCAAAACTTAATCCCCTCTGTTACTGTTGAGAATGGGAAATGCTATTAAGGTAATTGAAAGGAGGGGCCTCGAAGTGATCATTAAGTTGATGATTTAGTGGTGGGGTGGTCATGGGCATAGTTCTGAGGACTTTAAGAGGAGAGTACATGAGGAGCTATCTCTCTACTTCTCTGCTGTGCCATTTTCTGCCATGTGAGACCCCTGCATTACTGTAAAGCCACCACCAAATAAGACCCTCAACAGATGGGTTCCCTGGACTTTAGACTTCCCAGCCTCTGAAACTGTAAGCAGTAAATTTTGTTTTCTTACAAATTACCCAGTTCCAGGTATTTTGTTATATGCAACAGAAGTGGACTACTAATACAGTCCTCTAATTAGCACATACCCAATATAAGAAATTGATGAACAGAGCAATAGACTGAAAATATTCCAAGAACACTTAGCTCTTAGTGAAGGTCTGTTCTATAGGAAACCTATCAAAAGATAGAAGAGGGAAAAGGGGTGGAAATGTATTTTCTGTTCCTTTACTGTTATTTTTAAAGAGTCTATATTAAAATA
>NW_007740788.1:30023-30370 GCF_000696425.1 Galeopterus variegatus | reverse complement strand
GAATATTTTGAGCAGCATAGTCAAATGAGCTAGCTCTAATGGTGATGTTTCAATGCATACATGCATTGACACTTGTGTCTGTTAGCTTATCTTTATTTAGGTTGTTGGTGAAAGATTGTCTTCTCACTCAGGTGCAATGCCAATCACAGTAAGATCATGCTCACAACACAATGGTCTTCTGGATTGGATTTTGTTCTTATTAGCAGAATGATCACTGCGAGGCAGTTTTACCTGACCCAGTTTACAGATCAAGTCCATGTTGTTTCATTAAATAAATTGTTTCAATACAGTAGTTCCCTCTTATCCATGGGGGATATGTTCTAAGACCCCCACTGGATGCCTGAAAC
>NW_007740788.1:6072-28435 GCF_000696425.1 Galeopterus variegatus | reverse complement strand
ATGTATTTCTTTTTCCTTCTTCACAATTTTATGGACAGAAGATTTGTTTTTACTGTAGATCTTAGCAACCTCAGCAAATGATCTTTTTCCTTTCCTTTTTTCTTTTTTTTCTTTCACATTTTCATTTAAAGGAAGCACTTCATAGCTTCTCTTTGACATATCCAAATTGTGCTTTGGGGCCATTTTAAGGAAAATAAGGATAACCTGAACACAAGCACTGCAATAACACAACAGTCACTCTGATAGCCAAGACAGCCACTAAGTGACTACTGGGCTGGGAGCATATCTACAGCATGGCTTGGCTGGACAAAGGAATGATTTAGGTCCCAGAAGGGATGAACCAGGATAATCCAACTTTGAGGTAGATGCCATCATGCTACTCAAAATGATGTGCAATTTAAAACAAGAATTATTTATTACTGGAAATTTCCATTTCATATTTTTAGACCGTGGTTGACGGCTGGTGACTGAAACTGCAGAAAGCAAAACCATAGATAAGGGGGGACTACTGTACCTTCTTCATAGAAAAGTTAATTCATAGTTTATCTAATTTTCCAAAAGGAACATTTATCATGAAAGAAAGTTTAATTAAAAAGACTAAGTAAATTATTACCAGTTTTCTTCTCTGTGATCTAAGCATATCTAAATAAGTCATTAATGTCTCCACAATCAATGTTTGAAAGCAGCTGATTTTCTAAATTAATAATCTCCTAAAAAGTCTTGTCAAATACCAAAAAAAAGAACATTTACTTTTTATTCCATTTTCAAAAATTTTACTTTTCCTAAAATCTAATGATTGACAAGGCCAGAAATCAATCTGCATCTTTGCCATGCTATACTGAGTACCTTTCATCCTTCATTTATTCATTCACCTTTGATATCTATTGAAGTCCTGCTGCAAACAGGGTGTAGCAAGGTTCTTATGACACCTAGATAGAACAATTTACTTTTGCAATGATGGTCACAAGACTGCTTCTTCCAGACTTCAAATGATCAATCTCTGGTCCAAACATAAGTTTGAATGCATTAATTACACGGATGTAACTATAGGGTTATTCATCAGAGCCAGAAGAAATGAGAGAATGTAAGAGGAAAAATTATTGCTCGTATTGACCTTACTGATATAAAGTCAGTGATGAAACTTATAAGCATTGAAGAAACTTCACAGTATTTTCACTTCACCTCCCACTGAGAGCCTGAGGGGAGAACTTGTAGGTGGATGTTTACTTTTGCCTAGGCAAGTAGAAAAAAACATGGTGGCAAATTTACAAAGCAATGTATTTGCCACTGTGATTCACCAAACCCAGCACTTAAGGAACGTTGCTCTAGAAAGGACATAGAAACCAAGGGCAAAAAAGACCCAATATTAAAGTGATAAAAACTCACATGTTTGCCAATGAGAGCTTTTCATTGCCTCACTTTGTGAAATAAAATCACTGTTTTTTCAACATATGAAAACACACTTGATATAAACACATTAGCAAAATTGCATCACTTAAGTAACCCACGTCACTTATAAACTAGAACTCACTGTTTATGCACTTGTGTGAAAACGTGGTTTGGTGCTACTGCTGCTGAATGGCTTTACCCTAATCTGGAATTGCATTTAGACAAGGATATGTGATATAAGCATCATGGTTAAGTAAAGTTCTGCTTGAATTATACTAAATACCTCAAGGTTGGATTGTTATGATAAGCTCCTGTTTGTTTTCCAACCTCTCCACTACAAAAGCTCCTCAGACCCACGGCCGAACTAATCTAACTAAAACACTGCTTAATAAAGTACACCCATTGAATGGCTCCCCTTTGTCTAATAAATGAAGTAAGAAGTCTTCGTCCAGGCATTTGAGGCTCTCCACAATACGGCATCCATCCAACTCTATCCGACATGTGAGCCGTCTGCTCCAGCTGCACCAGGTTTCTCATCGTTCCCCACATAAACAATGCTGATTCCCTTCTCCATAAACTGTTGATGCTGTGGTTCTCCAGATGTAACCATGCTTGAAGTTCCTGGAAAAACACAGCTCTTCAACGAAACTTCCCTGATCTTTCCTTCCCACGATGGTTTTTTCCTCTGAGTTTTCAGAGCAGCGTTTCTCAATCTCAAGTTTATGGACTTTTGCTCCAGATAATTGTGTGGGGGTCTGTCGGGTGCATTAAAGAATGGTTAGCAACAATCTTGGCCTCTACCCACTAGATATCAGTAGGAATCACACCTCATTAGTTATAACCAAAAGTGTCTCCAGACATTGTTAAATGTCCCTTGGGGGGGCAAAATTATCCCCAGCTGTTCCAGAGCACCATTTTATGTGTCACTCCTATTGGCACTTTAAAATACTTCATGTGTAGGTGTCTTGCCTCCATAGCTAGACTGTTTCAGTACAGGTATTGTGTCTTACCTTATTTTTGGATTCCAAATAGAGCACCATAGTGAATTTTCAATAAATATTTAAAATTTAAATTCTTAGTATCTTAGATACTAAGTTAGAAGAAATGTAAATTAGATCATTTGATCTAATCTCATTTTTTGTTTAATGGAAACTGGGAACCAGCAAAGTGTTGATGTTAACCAGCAATATCTGTTGATGCAATAGTTCTCTTCGTAGTTAGGTAGTATTAACACTGTTCATCTCTTCTTTTCATTTAATCTATAATGAGAGAATTAGTTAACTTCATGTCAGCTAAGTAAGCAATAGTCTGAGATTTTATTGAGGGTTCTTTATCTGACTTTGCTTTAATAGTGTGCATATGTTTTAGTAACACCCTTATATTTTTACATTTAATGAAAAAAATTATTCTGAAATATTATGGTATAGAAAAGGAACCTTGACATTGAGGTTAAGAGACTAAGGGTTTAGCATGTACATACAGCTGTGTGATCTTCAGTAAACCATACAAACCTCACAGTGTCTCAGCATCTCATCTTTAAATTGCTTAATCTGCTAAGAAAACAAAACAAACAAAAAAACATAAATTCCTTGACAGAGGGGACATTGTTTTTCTGCTATCACAACTCCAGTTCCTGACACAAAGTACAGCATTTAGGAAATACTTGCTGACTACCTGCTCAACTGGAGGTCTAACAAGTGCCAATTTTAGCTTATTCTGAGTATAAAATAAGGTAAGTTTTAATTTAAATCCTGGAAAACGTAAAATTTTAGACAAGTTCAAGATAACAATTTTGCTGTAAAATGCCCAAGAAATTTAAGTATTCAAAAATAGTGAACTGGAAAGTTGAAAGTAAGATTTGTGAGATGTCATCAAAGTAGTACTTAGGAGAAATTTTTAGCACTAAATGCCTGTGTTTGAAAAAAAGAATGGTTTTGAATTAATGAATTCAGCTTCCACCTTAAGAACCTAGCAACAGAACAAATGAAGTACAAAGTAAGTTGAAGGAAGAAAATAATAAAGATTAGAGCAGACGCTGGTAAATAATAAAAGAGAAAATTAATTAAATCAAAAGCTGGTATATAAAATTGATAAAGCTCTAGCTAGACATATTGTGGGCAGGGGGAGAGAATACACAAGTCAGTATCAAGAACGAGATAGATGGCTTCCCTACAGTTTGTATAGATCTGAAAAGGATCGTAAGGAAATATATACAAATCTGTGCCTATAAATTTGAAAACTGAAATGAAATGGACAAATTCTTCAATTGATTAAAAGTTACCAAAGCTCACTCAAGAAGAAACAGATAACCTGAATAACTCTATATATTTTAAGAAATTAGACTTATAGTTAAAAACCTTCCCAGAAAGAAGAATTTGAGGCCTAATTGTTGTACTAGTGAAACCTAGCAAACCTTAAGGTAGAAATAATTTCAATTCTATATAAATTCTTCCAGAAAATTGGAAAAAGGGGAGAATTCTTCCCAATTTGTTCTGAGGCCAGGTTTACTCAGCTATGAAAACCAGACAAATACATCACAAGAGAAGAAAGCTACAGATCAATATCTCACATGAACACAAATCAACTTAATTTACTATATTAACAAACTGAAAAATAAAGCCCATATCATCAACTGCATGACACAAAAATAACATTTGACAAAGTTCAATATCTATTCTTGAAAAAATAACTTTTAGCAAACTCATAATTAAAAGAAACTTCTTCAGTTTGATAAAAGGCATCTGAGCAAAGCCTGCAGCTAACATCATATTTAATGGTGAAAGATTAAATGCTTTCCTCTTAAGATCAGGAACAAGATGAGAATGTCTGCTCTCATCACTTCTGTCCAATATTGTGCTAGAAGTTCAGACCAAGATAAAAAGATAACATCTATCCAGACTGGAAAGAAGGCAGTAAAACTGTTTTTATTAACAGACAACGTACATGTTTATATAGAAAATCTGATGAAATCGACAAAAAAAATATAAGAACTCCGAAATGAGTTTAGCAATGGAGGAGGATACATCAATACAGAGAAATCAATTGTATTTCTATATGTTAGAAATTAATAACAAAAAATTAAATTTAAAAATATATAATTTATAATTGTACCAGCAAATATGATATACTTAGGGATGAATCTGACCAAAAAATAAGTGCAAGCCCTGTATACTGCAAACTTCAAAATATTGCCAAGACTAAAATACCATGTGCATGGGTCAGATGACTCAATATTGTTAAAATGACAATTCTCTCCAAAATCATCTATAAATACAATGTTCTGGGGTAAAAGAAAATTTTTGGAGGTGATATATATGCTTTTTGTTATGGTAATGATGGTTTCATATATACATATGTCAAAACTCATGAAATTATACACTTTAAATATGTGTAGCTTATTCTATGTCGACTGTATTTCAATAAAGCTATTATAAAATTTTTTTAAAAAATTTCAAGGGCCAGCCTGGTGGCGCACTCGGTAGAGTACGGCGCTCCCGCCGAGGGTTCGGATCCCATATAGAGACCGGTCCGCTCACTGGCTGAGCACAGTGCGGGCATGACACCGAGGGTTGCGATCCCGTTGCTGGTCGCGGTTTGGGCACGACACCGAGGGTTGCGATCCCATTACCAGTCACGAAAAAAAAAGACAAAAAGGAAAAAAAACAACACCGAGGGTTGCGATCCCATTGCTGGTCGCGGTTTGGGCGCGACACCGAGGGTTGCGATCCCGTTACCAGTCACGAAAAAAAAAGACAAAAAGGAAAAAAAAATTTTTCAAAATGCCAGGATAAATCAAGACTCAAATATATTCATGTATTTGACCCAGACTTTATATTTTTGGAATCTATTTCAATAAAACATGGCTGACGGAAGGTATATTTGCTTTTTCCTTAACCACACATTACTAAAAAGGCAGTTATAAAATTTTTAATTTCATAAATACAATAAGTAAAAATTTTATTAACAAAATCAATAAGAATTTTCAAAAATGCCAATATGTGTCAACAATTTTAAATGTACTTATGCACTTGACCCAGACTTTATATTTGGGGAGTCTGTTCTAGTAAAACATGGCTGATTGAAGACAAAATTACTTGTTCCTTAATCATACTTCACTAAAAGGGTAGTTATGAAATTTTATGAGCATGGCAGGGGGTGATAACTCCAAAGAAAAGAGAATTGGAAAAAAGGCAACTAGAAAAAATTTGAAGTCTGCAGATAGTAGTGATTGATTTAGTACACCAAGAAAAGAGAAACAGAAACCAAAGTCTGCAATGGAGGTGCTATTAGATGCGGCTGATTGACTGTACAGAACCCCAGGAAAGCCCAGGACTTGAAGTTACTGGGTAGTTCTCAAGGAAGGAGTGGAGGGTGCATTGCCCCCATCAGACCTCCCTATCCCCTGACATGCTGCTAGGTGACTGACCTTCCACCATAAAAGTTAAGAGACATATCCTATGGAGAAGCTGAAGCAGAGACCCTGGGACTCTAGGTAGAGCTGAGAGTCAGTGCAACAGCCCAGTCTGAGCACACCCTAGTGAAGCCTATTTCAGTGGTCAGGAAAGAAGGCTTAATTTCTCAGTTTTCCAGGGTAGAAGAGGATCTGGCCCCCTAAGATTAGAAATGAGGTCTGTAACTTATACTTCTACATCCTCTTTTCTACTATATTTTGCTAAACTTTTGATAGTTTACTTGATATTTAGATTATCTAGTAGTTCCTCTAATTGTTTTATACCCTGCCTCTTTAACTGCCTTTAACAGTCCACAATTTTCCCCCAGTGCTTCCATTGCTGGCTTTTCAGTAGCAACCAAAATCAATTCTTCTCTGCTCTGGGCACTTCCCACTGTCCCGCCAACAACCAGCTACCCTCTGGTATCCCACCCGTCATTATGAGAGCCATTCAGTGCCCAAAGCCATCAGCAGGGGGCAGGAGATGCAGCTCCCAGCGCCTCTGACATTGGACTTCACAATGTCTCTGCAGAGTAAGCCGAGGGGTAAACTGAGATCTCCATTGGCAGCTGAGATTGGATGCCTTCCTTAGCTGCAAGCTGGAGGACGGGTGCTAGCCAGACTTAGAGGTGACTGTGAAATGGGCTGAAAAGGAGCGTTTGAGAAGCCAGGAGTGCCAGCCAGACACATGGAATGCTTTACCTAGAGCTAACATAAACCATGCTCTTGTTCCTCGTCTCTTTCTTTATAATCCAACATTTCTTTACATAAAAGGAGTAGAGGGAAGGGGGTATAGTATCTTTTAATTGTATTATTATTATTATTATTATTATTATTATTATTATTATTATTATTATATTATTATTCAGCTACTATGGGGAGACAACTCTCAAGGTCCTTGGCAGTGGACTGTTTTTATTTTTTCAACATCAATCGGATGTTTACCAAGACAGCATATGCAGTGAACTTGACACTTGTACAAGCTTCAAGCTACTTCTGCAGAGAAAACCCCTGTGTTATAGATAATGCCTGATGACTTCTCCAGCCAATGACAATGTTTTCGGTGTCTTTTGCACTTGCCACTACTTTAGATTAAGTGTTTACCCTTAGTCCCTCATCAAAAGGCACATCTGTTACTCAAGGTGAACAGAAGAAACTGTCCAGAGAACAGGCCCATAGCAGCCTGTCACAGTGTTTACTGGGAAGGCAGCTGGCTGTCATGAAAAGAGGCACTCATTTGGACATGAGCAGAGCTTGGTCTCGCCTTGTCTCAGCTACTTGCTTACTTATTATAAGCCTCAGTTTCTCCAGGTTCGTTTCCCTACCAAAAAGAAACGGAACAGTACTCACTGGCCTCTAAGAGTCTGTCCCATCTTAAAATTCAGTGATTCTATATTCTGAGCATGCTTTACGCTGTGATGCCTCAGCCACCAAGAACAGGGTTTGATTTTTTAAAAAGAATAAATATTGTATTTTAAATATCCATACAACATATCCACATACATAATTTCAAAAAAAAATTACAAATAATTCCAGCTGGTTAAATTTAGAATGCCTATATTAAAAACAATTCAACAATACTCTCTGGCACTATTCCCAGAACACTTCCATTTGATCAGGAATTGTTTAAATTTTAATCCATTTTAAACCTTTCTCTCTCCCAATTGTACTCTTCTTAGAATGTCACGTGAGAAATATTGACTGCAATAGCACTGACTGTCTTATTAAATCATGTATCTCAGCATTGTTACTGCTGCCCATTTGGATGTTTTTGGGGTCCCATGTAGATGGGGGGCCGGGTGGGAGAATGCATTTATATGATTATGAGTGCATTTCTGTGGATTCCCTTCCTATCCAAGACTGCCTGCCAGAGGGTATTTCTCTCCCATATCAACATCAATACCACCTACTACTGTGGTCTTACTGTTCCTACCTTTCCCTTTCCCTTTAAAAAATTTAAGATAATAACAAAACTATCTTCGCAAACACTTCTGCCAGCACAGACAAACTCTGGAAAAACAAACAAAAAACAAATCAAACCATACAAATACACGAAATCAAACAAGCTCGTTTTCTGTAAGTTCGTAATCACACTGCTTTTCCTTTCCTGACTAGTGCTTCCCTGCTATTCCAAAAGTTTTTTCATCCTGAATCTCAGTCTTTATTGACCTTGGGAAGAGAAAATGCAGAAGGTGGAGGCCATGCCTGGGAGAAGGGCTCTGGCAGGACCTCCAGGGGACAACCAACTCCATCCTCCACCCACAGCCCTTCTGTGCCTTATATGGGGTTTTTAACCTCTCTGTACAACAACCAACTCTCACGCTTTCTTAACTCTTTCTTCCCACTCCTTTACTGACCCAAACACTGCTTGAGACACAGATTTACCATTTTATAGGAGCTACTATACTCTAAGCAACTACATACCAGACACCAAGTCACCCATTTCATATGAATTGTACCTCTTAATACTTCCAAAATCTTACCAATCAGGTATTACCTTGTTTGTTTTAAAACTAAAGAAACTGGGCTCAGGGAGATTAAATAACTTATTTAATGTCCACGGGAAATAAACAGTTGAGCCTAGAAGTGTACTCAAGTCTGTCTCATTTTACTGTTCAAATTTATATCTGTTTAAAAGTAATAATAACCAGAAGGTAGCAATGAATGAGCACAAAAGCCTATACTGGGGTTTTATCAAAAGTTTAACGTCTATGCTTATATAGGAAAGACTCAATGACTTCCATGATTCTCTTATTCAGTGATTGGAGAATGGCTAAACATATCTTTTCACACAAAAAGAAGTCTAGAAAAGTGTTGGCCATTAGAAATATGTGAAAAACAAGTGAAGGCCACATATGTAATAGAGATATTCTAGAAGCCACATTAAAAATGTAAAAGGAAGCAGGTAAAATTAATTTTAATAATACATTTTATTAAACCTAATATATCCAATATATTATCATTTCAACATGAAATCAGTAGTAAAAAGATTAATGAGATCATTTTCTTCCCTTTTTTGTTTTTCATACTAAGTCTTTGCAATTGATGTGTACTTTACATTTACAGCCCATCTCAATTCAGACTGGCCACACTTCAAGTGCTCATTAGCCAGATGTGGCGAGTGACTGCTATATTGGACCACACAGGTAGAGGGAAGCTGTTCCTGGGGTTGGATTCCCAGTCCTCCTGGCCTTTCCCTCCTGTTTACCACCTCAGGTTTGCAAAATTGCTACCAAAGTACCGAACATTGTGTCACTGTCAAAAACAAGAATAGGGAAGGGGCACCATCAGTAAAACCTTTCCTAGAATGCCTCTACTTATATCTGTGAGCCATGTCCAATAATGACCCTTAATCACACGGAAGCTGCAAAAGTGAGAAACTAGATTTGTCTGATTTCCAGTGACACTTAAGAACAAGGGGGTTGGAAATATAAATGTGTTTGCCAACCAACTACGACTGCCACAGGCATTGATTTAAAAATTTTTTTGAATAAAAATTCCAGGAATTATGGAAATGTACTCATCTTCATTTTGTTCTATATATATAATATTTAACTAAGTAATAAATAGTTTTTTTCTTTTAGGATAATACCTCTCTAACTCACTTAGACTACCTTCCAGCTAACATATTTGAAAGAAGAAATAGCAATGGAGCATCGAGAATGGAGCATCTGTGCTTCTCAGGAGACTAGGGTACCAACCTGACTTTCTGCACCGTCTTTCCATGGGGAGCCCTCTTTGTGAATGTACAAGTGCACACACTGGATGCCAGCTATAATACTGTTTGTATACATTCTTATTGAGCTAATGTAAGTGTTCACTTTAATACATCACGATGTATATATATGCTTCTCTTAATTTATAATTCTTCCTAGCTATCTCTTTCTAAAACTGAATTATAGCAATAAATAGGTCTAAACTAATACAATCTTATCATCAACAGAAGTTTCATAGTTACCTTAATGGGAAAACAAAAAGATCCTCAGCTTCAGAAATAATATGTAGCTTTGACATCATAAACAATGGAAATAAATTATTGAATAACTGGTACTATAGATAGTGTGAATCCTTCAATAAGATTGTACGGATACTAGGTGTTATGGTAAACTTAGATGTTGTATTCTAAAGTATTTCTATCTGTTTTCTCATCTCATAAAAATCCTAAAATGTTTTCAATCATCTTAAACCGTGATATGGCGTGACACATTTTATTTAACAGTAGAAACTAATCTATCATAAATTTTTTAATATAATGTAAATTAAAGCTGGCATTTATGTTTATTCAATTTTAAATATGTGCACATACATGTATATGCAGGTATTCATATAACAAATTTTCTAATTATTCAGACAGCCCAGTAGGTCATCTAATGGGATTGTATAGAGCTGAGTTGTCATGAACTAGAATATAGGGCGTGTTGCATAAGCTCACAATTGCAAGCATAAAATTCTGTAAATGAAAACATGAATGAATTTAAACCATCAAAGAAATTAGGTCAATAACATACTTTTTAACTGTAATCTCCTGATATTTGCATTTTGAAATGGAATAGAAATCCAGGGATTCTGCAGGAGAAAAAGTAATCCCATTACAACTTCACTACATGAAAGCGATTGAGATGAACTTTATACCACACTATCAAAGGACTCATGTTGACCTCACTACGACTAAGCCCCAGTTTTAAGAGATTTTACAAAGGTTGGTTAATACATTAAAAAACAAATAAAAGAACAGTTTATGCAACCTAGTATTACCACTAATACTGTTAATATCACTTGAAATTCTCTTTTCAAATGTTGGATGGGGTGCCAAATGATCACATAACCCTATTTGCAAATGGATGCCAGACTTCTATATTCTTTGACACAAAATAATAATAGCGCACACTATAAATCAGTTGGTGACTCCTTGGTAACATAAACTCAGCCTGTAATTGCCAATGGATCATACTTTCCCGTCATTATGATATTGTGTAAATGTGCACTCAGAGCTGTTAACACCACTCTGGGCTTTAACACACACTGCCATGCAGGGTGCTGATGAGCAATTCCGTGAACATTGCCATTGCCATGTATTCCTTGGAGACCTTAAAATGACCCTGTGTCACTTGAAAATGATGTAAGATCACAGTCTGATATTTGGGAATGCTGTAGAATTAGTACTTATTTCAAAATTGAAGAGAAAAATGAGAATATTTTAATTCTAATTAATTAAAAAGAATGGGAGATCTAACGTTAAATTCAAATAATAACTATGACTTCACTTCCAGCTCTTCTTCATTTCCACACACAGACACACACACATACACGACTTTTGGTGCTGCAGACTTCAATGAAACCTTAGAGAAAGGGAGAAATTATACTTTAAACTGCCAAAAAATTTACAATTTAATGTCAGATACTTCTTCCTAAGTATCTGCACCCCATCATGTGGCCTGCCCTTCTTTCTGTTGTCTACTCTCTCTCTCTCTCCTTCCCCCATCTTCTCTTCTCCCTGCCTGCCCTTTTAGAAGAAAAAAATACTCTCCTGTCTTCTTACACAGAGTAATTCAGCTACCACCCACCCCTGGGCCCAACTCAGCAAAGCAATACCCTTCGTATGTCCAAAGCCATATTAATAAGCTATGCTCGATCTTTCCCTTCCTATGGATATTTTCAGGAATAAAGGAAAAGTATAGTGATTTTATGTACCCACTGATCTGACTTATAACATCATCCCATAGAAAGCAGGAGTTGACAGGCTTATTTTTTTAAATAATTGATTTTACTATGTTAAATAAATTAAATGTTTAAATAAATAACTTAAAATCTAATTGTTTGTAGTTTAGGGTTTTATTCATTTAAAGCATATATTGGTTTAAAACATGTCAATAATTGTATCACTTAAAAACAGATATAAACAAATATAAAAAAATAAATTACAATATCTATAATCTGAGAAATTGTAAAAATCAAAATTAGAACAGAGCAACTGATTTTTCTGTATCTTCAGAAGATGGTTTACTCAGTTCTTTTCCTATATGTGAGATGTCAAACTGGAATAACACTTGGTAATATATGATAGTGGCAATCTATTGACACTTCAAAATCTAAACCATATATGATATCTTCATAGTCTACATCGAGTTTATTATTTTGATTATATAGAAACAGGTAATTTTATAACTAGTCCTAAAAGCTCAAACCCTGATAGAATTTAAAAATTATTAGCCAAATTAATATTTAGACAAACACTTACGCCTATATATTCTGGTTTCTGCCCTGTGCTTTTTGATCCAAGACATGTCCATAGGTTTCATCTTGCCTTACAAGAGAAATTTTTAAAAATCCCCTAAAAGGATTTCACTTCCTCTGATTTCTCAGATTCTAAGAACTAAATCAACGGGAAATAAGTCATCCTGAGAGGCATCCAGTTATGAATTAGTTCACTTTTCTGTAAAGGCACAGGAGGCATAAATGTTATTTTATTTAAAATATTCATATCTGTGGTAAACAGAAGGAAATTTTGGAATGGAGAAAGGACACAAACATACATAATAAGTTTGATATTTTGCAGCAGATAAGATCCACTCATGTTGACCTCACTACAACTAAACCCCAGTTTCAAGAGATTTTACAATTGTTGGTTAATACATTAAAAAACAAATAAAAGAACAGTTTATGCAACCTAGTATTACCACTAATACTGTTAATATCACTTGAAATTTCTTTTCACATATTTGATGGGGTGGCAAATTGTCACATAGCCACTATGTGCAAAAGGATGCCTGACTTCCATATTCCAGCACTAAGTACTGGAGACACAGTGCACAAACAGAAGGGCTGGCCTTAGGTTTGATCACAGTGTATTCACCTGCCTTCTTAGCGCAGTAGGCAGTGCGTCAGTCTCATAATCTGATCACAGTGTATTCACAGATCGTAACGAGAGGCATGGCAGAGTTCATGGGGCAGATGCACATAGGTTAGTTGACTGGGTGGTACAGAGGTGAGGAAATTCTCTTCAGCTGGCAGAACAGGAAGCAGAACCATCAGCTTGAGAGGACAAGAGGGGAGAAAATATTGGCAGTTTGAGGAGAGAGACGAATTTTGAGGAGAGAGCCGTCTCTCTGGGAAAGTAGATGGCGTACCAATGGCCCACGCAGTCATGAATTAATGAGAAATCATTCAGCATGGTTGGGTACTTTCCTCCAGCAACATTCAGCTATTCAGCAGCAGGTACAGAAAACCAGATCCAACTAGAATTTGGGTTTAATCAGACAAGTACCACAGATGGAGAAACACTGCATGTGTAACAGAAGTGGTTTTTAAATGAAAAAGGATAGTTCTAACATTATGTATAGATTCGCTCAACAATTAACATTGTTAAAATCAATTTATTTGTATTTTTATTTATGTTTATGTATTGGCTTATATTAATTTACACCAATAGACAGATGACATAGGTAGGTAGATGATAGACAGGCAGATAGATACAGTTGGCATCTTCTGGTTTATGGGGGAACTAACTTTTTAAATATCAAAAAAGAAAAAAATTAAGCCATTCAAAGAGGAAGACAAGTACAACAAGAAGTAAAATACTCAGCTTTTAAGTGAAATAGGAATTCTGGGATAAAGGAAAGTGCAGGGATGAATGAATGGCAAGAGTATTGTTTATGGACAATTTAGAAAATGATTAAGTCATGTGTGATTCCAGAGCGCACACATGAGATGACAAAGTGATCTTTCATCTAATTCAATATGGCAGGAAGTTGGGGCCAGAAGGGAACTTGATAATTTACAAAAAACTTGAGCATACCGATGGCCTTTCTACAAAGAGTGAAATGGCAGTTTGTGGTAATCTTATGTAGATCTTTACAAAAAGAAGATGATATTGTTCCTTGGGGTTACACATTTAATATTTATAAAATTTTGTTTACCTACAAAATGAACGTTATTGAACCAGATGATATCTAGGTCCACTTTTAGCTCTAACATTCTGTGAAACTAAGGTTTTCCGGGGGGAAAAAAAAAAAAAACACAGAAAATTAACCTCTGACCCCTAATTGCCAACCTAAAAGCGACAAAGTGAATAACACCCAACCTGGGTTTATTGCTGCACCCTTAACTGCTCTCTGCTCCCACTGGGATATGCGTCTTAATGGAGAAAAGGCAACCCTCCAGCTGCCTCCATAAGCTTGTTGAAAGTGATTATTACTGAGTGTGAAGAGCATCAGCAGTCAATCACATAGATAGTGGCTCTCCAAAGATAGGGCTCTTTGAGTAAAGACACGTGGCCACGTGAATGGTACTCTCTGCTGCCCCTAACCAGCTATTTTTGCATTATAAGTATACTCTCCAAGCTTTAAGTAATTATGTGAATATGAATACTATGTTTTAAAAGGTTAATAGTATGGTCTGGTAATAAATGTTATATCGCTGGCTCTTTGTTTATCTTGGAATTTTAACACCACTTCTTGAAAATATAAAGATGCATAATTTCCATTACTAATTAACAGAGAAGTTGATTAAAAGCCATGCACTTCATCTACTAGACACAGCATCTGGGTGGAGGATTTAAGAATTAAGATAGTTTCCCGGTGAAATGAAACAGATCCTTTAAGGAAAGGAATCTTATACAGCTACAATATTTACAACACTTTTATCAAGACATTAAAACAGAAGCAGATGCTTCTCTGTAATTCTAAAATATTAGTTACACATGGTATAATGCATTGCAGAAAACACAGTAATAATAGATGGTAGAAGAAGGACAGAACAGTTTTCTCTTGGAGCTGGATACAGAACAGATCCCAAATATTTTTGAAGTTAAACTTATTACAGATGGGGCAATCCTAAATGCATTGCAAAGTAAATATCACACTAGGGACTTAAGAGAAAGTATCATTTCTTTTACAAATATCTGTGTTGGGGGGATGGTATAAGACACATATTCATTCTTAATAAGTATGAATTATTTAAAGCATCAATAATGTATCTGTACTTAAAATTTCCTTGTTGATATGCTTATACTACTTATATGAGTACTTCAATAAATTAATGAAAAGATTCATATTATCTTTTAATTCTATTTTTCCATGAACTTTGTGACATACTCTCTAAATCTTTGTGTGGGTTCATTCCATGGAACAGTCTTATAGCCCTGACTGACCTTAGTAAGAGTAGGCTTCATATTCTAAGTACTTGCCTCCGGTGCTTATTATCCATGCAACACAAATTGAAAAATTCTTCTGTGCCAGGCACTGTGCAAAACAGAGGGGATTTAATGACACAGCTCTGTGTCCTGGGTAATTCTGGAGAGCACACATGAGGGTGCAAGGTGATCTTTCATCAGATTCCATACAGGCAAGACATTGGAGCCAGAAGTGAACTTGAGAAGTCACAGAAATCTTGGGCACACTGATAGTCTTTCCACAAATCGTAAAAAGACTATTTGTGGAATTAATTGTCTAGTGGAGAAAGCTATAAACAGGAACAAGCATAATGTGATAAAGACCTCATTTCAGATATATGTAAGACACCATGGGGACAGATTCAAAGCAACTAAATATTCCAGGAGCTGGATACAGCTTTACCAAGAAGAAAACGACATTTGAAGTGTCTTTGGAAGGATAAAGAAGGACATCCTAGAAAAAGAAAACAGACACCATAACTAAAACACAGCTTGAAAGAGCATGGTGCAATCTACCTCATACCTTCCAAAGCTGTCTAAGGTAAAGCAACAAGAAAAGAAGAAAAAAAAAAAAAACTTAAAGTGTACATACCATTTCTAATACATATCAAATATAATGCAGCATTTACAAAGAGTACATAAGGTGGCTCCATGATATTGCTCCATTCTCGGAAAAGTCTTCAAAGCCAAGCCTCTCCATGATTAAATTTTGTTCTAAACACAAAAGAAAAATGTTTTTTTAAACACAAATATTCTCATTTTCTGATTTGAAATGCAAAACATATATATGCTTATTATAAAAAATATTCATGAGACATAGGAAAATATAAAGAAGAAAATTAAATCCAACCTCCCAGAAACAAATACTGTTTACATATTGGTGTACAATGTTTTAATCTTTGTATGTGCGTGTAAATGTGTGTGCATGTTTGAATGCAGCCTCAAACTTGATTTCCACAAAAAGGCCCACTTTTCACAAAATCTGGTAGTAGAGTAGATTTTACTAAAGATTAAGTGCAGAGACAAAAAAGTTTATATCACAGCAACACCAATATTTATATAAAACATCAGACATCCAAGTTCCTAAAATCCTTTTGTAAGCCCCCTGCTGGGAAATTTGCACTGGCCCTGAATTGTAAGCAATCCCTTTCTTATGACATGTCACTGGACTTTCTGTCCTCTCATTCCCTTCACTCTCCTTTGCTTGCAGGTTGTCACGTATAGCAGAGGCAATAGTTCTTTAGATTCTTCTGTTCCTTCCAGTCATGCCACCATGTACATATATATATATGTGAGGAGAGAGAGAGAGAAAGAGTTATTATAAGGAATTAGCTCACACATTTATGGAGGCTGGCATTTCCTGAGATCTGCAGGGTGAGGCAAACTGAGACCCAGGAGAACCCATAGTTTAATTCCAGCTGAAGTCCAAATGCCTGAGAACCATGAGAGCCAATGTTGTAGTTCCAGTTCAAAGGAGGGCAGGCTCAAGACCCAAGAAAAGCAGATGTTCAGTTAAAGTACAAAGGCAAGAAAAATGCAGATACCCCAGTTTGAAGGCCCCCCCATTGGAAATTCTCTCTTACTTGGGGCAGGGTCAGCCTTTCTGTTCTATTCACACTTTTAATTGATTAGATGAGGCCTACTCACATCAGGGAGGGCAATCTGCTTTACTCGGTCTAGCAATTTAAATGTTAATCTCATCCAAAAAACACCCTCACAGACACGCCCAGAATAATGTTTGACTATATATCTGGGCACTCCATGGCCCAGTCATGTTGACATAAATTTAACCATCATCGACCCCTGTATGGACCTATTTGGAATTTGGAGGCATCACACTCCTCACTTGGGTGTGTTATTCCAGCCCATGTACCAAGTGACCTGAAAGGCTGATAGTTCTGAGTGGGGCCCAGAACAGGAGAAGGTTCTACAACAGGTCCAGGCTGTTGTGCAAGCTGCTCTGCCCCTTGGGCCATATGATCCAGCAGATTAATTGGTTACTGAGGTGTCGGTGGCAGATAGGCATGCTGTTTGGAGCCTTGGGCAGGCCCCTATGTATGAATGACAGCAGAGAACCTTAGGATTTTGGAGCAAGGCCCTGCCATTATCCGCAGATAACTACTCTCCTTTTGAGAAACAGATCTTGGCCTGCTACTGGGCCTTAGTAGAAACTGAACACTTGACTATGGGCCACCAAGTTACCATGCAACCTGAGCTCCCCATCATGAACTGAGTATTATCTGACTCAGCAAGCCATAGGTTGGGCGAGCACAGCAGCACTCTATCATCAAATGAAAATGGTATTTACGTGACCAGATCCAAGCAAGTCCTGCAGGCACTAGTAAGTTAAATGAAGAAATGGCCCAAATACCCATGGTTCCTACTCCTGCTACACTGCCTTCTCTCCCCCAGCCTGCACCTGTGATCTCATGGGGAGTTCCCTATGATCAGTTAACAGAGGAAGAGAAGACAAGGGCCTGGTTTATGGATGCTTCTGCATGATATGCAGATGCCACCCGAAAGTGGAAAGCTGTGGCACTAAAGCTCCTTTCTGGGACATCCCTGACAGTGGTGAAGGGAAGTCTTCTCAATAGGCAGAACTTCAAGCAGCGCACCTGATTGTATGCTTTGCTTGGAAGGTGAAATGGCCAAATGTGCAATTATAGACCAATTCATGGGCTATAGCCAATGGTTTGGCCAGGTGTTCAGAGATGTGGAAGGAACATGATTGGAAAATTGTTGAAAAAGAAATTTGGGGAAGAGGTATGTGGAAGGACCTCTCTGAGTGGGCAAAGGATGTGAAGATATTTGTTTCCCATGTGAATGCCCGTCAATAGGTGACCTAAGCAGAGGAGGACTTTAATAATCAGGTGGACAGGATGACCCATTCTGTGGATACTAGTCAGCCTCTTTCCCCAGCCATCCATGTCATTGCCTAGTGGGCTTATGAGAAAAGGGGCCATGGTGGCAGGGATGGAGGTTATGCATGGGCTCAGCAACAGGGACTTCTGCTCACCACTGAATGTCCAATTTACCAGCAGCAGAGACCAACACTGAGCCCTCGAAATGGCACCATTCCCCAGGGTGATTTGCCAGCTACCTGGTGGCAGGTTGATTACACTGGACCACTTCCATCATGGAAGGGTCAGTGTTTTACACTTACTGAAATAAGCACTTGCTCTGAATATGGATTTGCCTTCCCAGCACAAAACACTTCTGACAAAACTACCATCCATGGTCTCATGGAATGTCTTATTCACCATTATTGCATTCCATGCAGCATTGCTTCTAACCAAGGAACTCACTTCAGAGCCCAAGAAGTGTGGCAGTGGGCTCATGTTCATGGAATTCACTGGTCTTACCATTTTCCCCGTCATCTGAAGCAGCCGGTCTGATATAATGGTGGAAAGGCCTTTTGAAGTCACAGTTACAGTGCCAGCTAGGTGACAGTACCTTGCAGGGCTGGGGCAAGGTTCTCCAGAAGGCTGTTCTCTAAATCAGCACCCAATATAAGATGCTGTTTCTCACATAGCCAGGATTCATGGGTCCAGGAATCAAGAGATAGAAATGGAAGTGGCACCACTCACCATTACCCCCAGTGATCCACCAACAAAATTTTTGCTTCCTGTGCCCATGACTTTATGCTCTGCTCAACTAGAGGTCTTTGTTCCAGAGAGAGGAATGCTTCCATCAGGAAACACAAAAATAACCCCATTGAAGTGGAAGTTAAGGCTGCCACCTGGCCATTTTGGGCTCCTCATGCCTCTGAGTCAACAGGCTAAGAAAGGAGTTACAGTGTTGGCTGGGGTGATTGACTCAGGCTACCAAGGGGAAGTTGGACTACTACTTCACAATGGAGGTAGGGAAGATTATATCTGGAATACAGGAGATCCCTTAGGACGTCTCTTAGTACTACCATGTCCTGTGATTAAAGTCAATGGAATATTACAACAACCAAATCCAGGCAAGGCTACAAATAGACCAGCCTCTTCAGGGATGAAGGTTTGGGTCACTCCACCAGGTAAAGAACCACAACCTGCTGAGGTGCTCGCTGAAGACAAAGGGAATACAGAATGGGCAGTAGAAGAAGGAAGTTATAAATACCAGCTTCAACCACGTGACCAGTTACAGAAATGAGGATTGTAATTGTTCTCCCTGTTGTGTTAAGAACATGTCTCTATGTACATATACTGTACTCATATTAAAAAATTATCTTTGTTTTTGTTTCTCTTGTTCTCTATCATGTACCATAAGACTTACTGGCTTTATACCAGCATTTAAATATTATTGACTTTACATCATAGAGTTTGCATTTAAATCATGGGATCTTGGGAGAACGGTAAATATCTAAGGACTTTGCCTCCTCTTCTGGGAAAGGTATTAGTGCATTTTAGGTTGTACCCAGGATAGTTGCCTTGTGTCAGGTGAAATAATTACATTATTGTTCCATTTGAAGGTTAATTATGATTTAAGGAGACCGTATGGACACCAAGTTGACAAGGAGTGGACTTGTGAAGGTTAATTCTAGATGTCAACTTGATTGGAGTGGGGATTGCCAAGAAAACTGGTAAACCTATTTCTTTGGGTGTATCCAGGAGGGTGTTTCCAGAAAAGATTGGCATGGGAGCCTGAGTGGACTGGGTGGGAGAGATCTGCCCTCAGTATGGGCGGGAACCATTCAATCTGCTGGGGGCCAAAATCTGCTTGAGAGAACAAAAATTGGAGAAAAAAAAGGAATCGCTCTTTCTTCTGGAGCTGGGATACACTCTTCTCTCCCTACTGTGTACATCAGAGCTTGAGACTCTTCAGCTTTTGGATTCCAGGACTTACACCAAGGACACCATCAGCTTCTCTGGTTTTGAGGCCTTCAGACTTGGACCGAGCCACACTCCCGCATCCAGTTTGCAGATGGCCTATCATGGAACTTCTCTTCACAATTGCATGAGCTAATTCCCCTAATAAATCCCCTCATATATTTATAACATAAAATAAAAAAGCATAAAACTACTTCATACTTTTTCTTTTGAAGAAAATAACAAAGTCCTCAGGGTTTCCTTTCTGTCTCCAGCCAGAGCAGAAAATCCTTCCAAAATCATTCCTTTCCTTGGGAGAATTGGGCCCTCTTTCTACAGCTATTTAAGTGACTCTCTGATCGCATTCATCATACTGAATTGTGATGGTGTGCTAGTCTGCCCCTATCACTTAATCCAGAATGCCTTATTCATCTTGGTATTCTCAGAATCTCGTGTATAGTAGTTCCTCAATATATGCTTGATGGATGATTAAATAAAAGCGGGTATGAATTATCAAAATCTGAGCCAACCCAGGCTTAGTCCAGAATTCTTCCCTTTATATTACCTTACTTACCTTAGATGATTCTAACTTCCTCAGAAGACATTACAGATCCCACCTCCACGTTCCTATTGTCATTTTCGCTATTTGTTATAGAGCACGCACCTTATACATTCCTCCTTAAACACAAAATGCAAATTTAAAAATAGGCAAAACTCAACATAGTTAATGATTATATACTGATCATATATTTTTCTTTAATTCTGATATAGAAACTTTAGAGAAAACTAAGTTTGATAGATTTAATTAGTTTGTCTCTCTTTTTCTACATTTTAGATATCAGTTGAAGTCTGACATCAATATTATCCCAGCCAGCCTCCCAATTCTTTCTGCTTTCATGCTTATTACATACAGAGACCTTGCAGGAAAACACTAAATCTGTTTTAAATCTTTGTAATTTTTATACACCAAATGTCTCAAATAAGGTTGTTAGAAACTGTGTACATAATTATGATTTTTCTAGTTACCATACTCCAAAAGTCAAAAGAAGTATCCCCTTGCCAATTACTCATAATCACCTTCAGGATCCACAATAATCTCAAATTCATTATGGCTGAAATTGAATCAATCCCACCTTTCCTCATCCTTACTCCTTTTGATTTTTCCTGTGGTCCCATCTCTATGAAATTGCACCACCACCTACATTTGACCAAGACAGAAAGCTGGAAATTGTCTTGGATCTGCCTCTCTCTAACCACCCTAATCAATCACTCACTGATAAGTGCTGATTACACCACCTGAAGAGTCTCAATCTGTTCTTTCTCTTTAACCCCACTGTTACTCTCTTAGTTCAGGTCTGCATTATCTTTCGCCTGTATTTTAACATTGGCTACCTGGCCTCCCTGACTCTAATAGTTATGCACATCCCTTATCCCATCTGCAATCCATTCTTCACCCTATAACTGAGGCAATTTTTCAAAAAATCAAAAACTAAAAACCAAACAATGCAATCAGATCATGCCATCCTGTTTACAATTCTTGAATTGTTCTTCATTTCCACAGGATCAGTTCCAAGCCCTTCAGCACAGAGAGAAACTCCCTTATGACTTACTGCAACATCTTCACTATCAAAATTCACTATTATCTATTCCTCTTCTTGATCGACTGTTACAGGGAAATGTGTGGCTGACAATCGGGGGTGACCCCTTTCTTTATCCGTTTAGCCTCTAAAAATAACTAGCTGACCCTTTTTATAAGGAAAAAATTTATATATATATAAATTATATATATATTAGTATAAATATATATATTATATATTTGTATATATGTATATATATTAGTAGAAAGTTTTGCCAACTAAGCCCCTTTTATTTTCTATTCAAGATAGTATTAAGTAATATTCAGGTTTTATAGTACTGTTTTCTCAGTCTATTTACATAGTAATGTTTCTTTCCTTAAATTATCTCAAAAGAAGAAAAGGGAAGCTATCACCCCCTTTTGTATCATCTTAAGAGACAGACAAAGAGATATTCTTCCCCTGGGCAGTGCTCCTAAAAGGTCTTGAAATAATGTTCTTTTCTCCATGTGGTATTCCAATTCTCTTAAGCAGCTATATGGCCCAGAATTAAGATGTGAAAAAGTAATTTCTTTGAGGCTCTCTCAGGGTAGTGCCATCTCTGGGGACTATCTCATCCTGTTTAAAAAAAAAAAAAAACATTTAATTTATACTTGAGAATTACAACATGAGCTCTACTAAAGTGTTCTCTAAAATGTGCCAGTTTACAGTTAGTGCTGGCATCTAGAAACTTCTATAGCAAGTTGACAGAGTATTTTATCCATTGAACCCAATAAACAATGGGGTATTGTATTTAAATTTTCTAGTAATTCATTTGCATTGTATTTTACAAAAGTATGAGTCCGAGAAAGAATAGGCATACAGACATAAAAATTTTTAAAAAACAAAGACCTGGATACAGAAGATGGCGACGGGACTGGAGCGGCTGTGCCAGGAGACAGCGCGATCCTGAGAGGTGTGCGCTGTGATACCAGAGTATTAATTGCAT
>NW_007740788.1:4946-5854 GCF_000696425.1 Galeopterus variegatus | reverse complement strand
CGCCCACAGCATAGCCGCCTGCATTTTATCAGGTGGGGGCGGAGACGGACGGCTTAGTGAGGGCAGGCCAGCCATCTCTGCTTAACGCGGCTCCGCACTGAAACGGGCCATTTGCTTACCTCGACGCGGGGCACCCCGGGGCCTGTGGACTGGCCTACAATCCCACTCTTCCCGCGGATCTCAGACAAGGCTGGTAGCGTGGGAAGCCCCCGGCCAGCATCAGGGGGGCAGGGAAGAGGAGCTCACCCAGATCATCTCTCCGCCACACCCTGGGCGTCGGCCCCAGATAAACTCCCTCTTCCCGGGAGACAGATTCCATCTCTGGGGACCTCAGTTCGGAAGAACCCCTAACTGATTTCTGGTGGGGAGAGGGGAGCCCGGAGACCCCTCGAGCTACATTGAAGTTACTAGTGAGCTCTCCAGAAGGGCCGACCCATGCAGGGGGGAGTCAAAGAGAAATTGTGTGCTGAGAGACCCTCCCCCGAGGAGTTCACTCCCGGCAGTCGGAGAGTAAGGACACCTGCTGGGCAGGGCAGGGCAGGGCACAACTTTGACGACTCAACTGAGAGTCAAGGTTTGTAGAAGACATGCCTCAGCCCTGTCCTGAGCACACAGAGTGGGGAGGGGCCCGGCAAAAGGAGGCGGAATCTCAGAAATAAAGAAAGAAAGAAAGAAAGAACAATTACACACCCTGCAGAAACGCTTTGCAAGGCTCAATAGCCCCATCTAGTGTTCACAGAGTGTGAAAACGCCCTGATAGCGAATGGCAGAAAACACACTCCTTACGAGAATTGAATCAGAGGTCCAAGATTCAAGAGAAAATCCCTGCCAAAATGAACAAACACCAAAAAAGAGATACCTGAAATGCAAAAAAACAAGAAAATATACCACCAAAAGTTAATAAATCT
>NW_007740788.1:0-1532 GCF_000696425.1 Galeopterus variegatus | reverse complement strand
GATATCTATAGAACATTCCATCCAACTACCTCAGAATATTCATTCTTCTCATCAGCACGTGGATCATTCTCCAGGATAGATCACATATTAGGACACAAATCAAGTCTCACCAAATTCAAAAAAATTGGAATTATCCCGTGTATTTTCTCAGACCATAATGGATTAAAACTAGAAATCAATAATAAACAAAATTCTGGAAAGTATACAAACACATGGAAATTAAACAGCATTCTACTTAATGATACATGGGTCCAAGAAGAAATCAAGCAGGAAATAAAAAAATTTATTGAAACTAATGAAAATAATGATACATCATACCAAAACTTGTGGGATACAGCAAAGGCAGTACTTAGGGGGAAATTTATTGCATTAAATGCCTACCTCAGAAAAATGGAAAGTTGGCAAGTGAACAATCTAATAATGCGCCTTAAAGAACTAGAAAAACAAGAACAATCCAATCCTAACGTTAGCAGAAGGAAAGAAATCATCAAGATCAGAGCAGAACTTAATGAAATTGAAACCCAAAAAACAATACAAAAGATCAACGAATCAAAAAGTTGGTTTTTTGAAAAGATAAATAAAATCGACAAACCACTAGTATGGCTAACAAAAAAAAGAAGAGAGAAGATTCAAATAACAAAAATTAGAAATGAAAAAGGTGATATTACAACTGACCCAAATGAAATACAAGGAATCATCCGAGACTACTATAAACAGCTATATGCCAACAAGTTCGAAAATCTGGAGGAAATGGATAAATTTCTGGACTCACACAAGCTTCCAAAATTAAATCAAGAAGATATAGAAAACCTGAACAGGCCAGTAACAATAAAGGAGATTGAAGCTGTTATCAGAAAGCTCCCAACAAAGAAAAGCCCGGGACCAGATGGATTCTCAGCAGAATTTTACCAAACATTCAAAGAGGAAATGACACCGATTCTTTACAAACTATTCCAAAAGATTGAAACTGAAGCAAAGCTTCCAAACACATTCTATGAAGCAAACATCATCCTGATACCAAAACCAGGTAAAGATATAACCAAGAAAGAAAACTACAGGCTGATATCCTTGATGAATATAGATGCAAAAATCCTCAATAAAATATTAGCAAACAGAATACAACAACACATATGCAAGATCATTGATCACGATCAAGTGGGATTCATCCCAGGGAAGCAAGGTTGGTTCAACATACGCAAATCAATAAATGTGATCCACCATATTAATAAAATCAAACACGAGGACCATATGATCATCTCTATTGATGCCGAAAAAGCATTTGATAAAATCCAACATTCATTCGTGACAAAGATCCTTTATAAATTAGGTATAGACGGAAAGTATCTCAACATAATCAAAGCCATATATAATAAACCCACTGCCAATATCATCCTGAATGGGGAAAAACTGAAAGCTTTTCCTTTAAGAACAGGAACCAGACAAGGATGCCCACTCTGACCACTCTTATTCGACATAGTATTGGAAGTATTAGCCAGAGCTATTAGAGAAGAGAAGGAAATAAAGGGCATCCA
>NW_007740787.1:8330-28442 GCF_000696425.1 Galeopterus variegatus | reverse complement strand
CCCCCCCCCCCCAGCTTTGCTGCTGCTGAATGGGGAAGGAGCAGCCGTCGTGGTGTCTGGAGGATGTTTTTAATTAAAGAGCGTGTTTTATCAAAAGGAGCAGATTCAAGAATGGGAGACCAGGGCCATCAATGAGTACCCAAACAATAAACTTTTGGCACCCACTGCCCAGAGACGAGAGGCTTAGAGACATGTCGTATCATACTAAGGTGGCCTGAAACTCTTTTGGCATGGTTTTGCATAAAAACAAAATAGAGTAGAATCTGCTACTTATGACTGAGAAAGGGGGAGGACTCTGGGTCTTAGAACTCACTGAAATTTTCCGATATGGTTCAAACACGAGGGGCTCAGGAAATATTGAGATTCAATTGCTCTCAAATTGGTTACTTCTAGAGACACAGATACAGTGGTTGCACGGGAGCATGCATGGCATTCCTTTGTGTAGGGTCAGGTAATCTCACATCACTAATATTGTTTTGTCACCTCTTGTCTCCGCCCTAAGCTCAGGGCAAGCAGGAAGAAAGCGGACAGGGCTGGAATAGCACGACATTCAGAATCCATATCAACGCCCAGAAAAATGTGAGCACGAGTGTGCTGAGGCATACCCATGAAGCTTTCAGAACCCAATCCTAAATAATCAATAGGGAGATAAACAAAACACACATGAAAGAGTATGAAACTCCTTAGAAGTGAACATACAAACACATGCAAATTAGTACAAAGCAGATTAAGAATATCTATACTCTAGAAATAAGCCTGTTATCACCAGCTGCCATCCTTTCAAGACAACATTCCTACATCTCTAATTCAAGTTCAAATGTCAGAAGCTGGCAAAATTGTGTGCTAGCCTGGAGCCGTGCACCAACCCTAAGCCTCACCTTTCCTGCCCCTCTGTGCTCCCATCTCTTCCCTCATACATACCTTCCCATATGGCCTTTCCCTGGCTAGCGGTCCCATTGGGGACTGCCATGCTGACCTAGAATAAAAGTGACCTTGCAGTGGAGGCTATAAAGGCAACCCCACTTGATGCCTGGGAAGGTGAAATCTACCTCCCAGGTTTCTGGAGTTCTTTCTGCAAAAGCAGTGGTCAGAGAAGGCTCCATGGCAGAGGTGAGCTTTCACCTGGACTAGGCTGGGCTAGTGAGGAGAGAGGTAAGAAGGGGCATTCCAAAAACAGAGAGGATAAATCAGGACAGGGGTAGCCAAAAGAAGGCAAATTGTGCCCTGGGATGATTAATTGAGTTGCCTGTTGGGGATGATTTTTACTAAGAAATTGTAGGAGATAAGGCTGGAGAGAAGACTGAAGCCAGAACCTCATCTTTAGATGATGAGGTAGTCAGCTTTAGACACCAAAACTCTGAAGTCACCTGGTAACTTTTGTCCAAAAGAGATGAAATAGTAAAGAAAAGCGACTAGTCTGTCTTTTCTACTTCCCCCGCCTTTCCTCCATCTTCTTTCTAGGATACATCCTTCTGCTCCATCCTGAGCTGTCCAGCTTCCCCCCACACGTATGAGAAGTCCTCTCCCTGGAGCGTTGATTATCATGCACTGCTTCTACTCACTCACATTCTTCCCTTTAAGCTCCTAAGGGCGCAGCAGGACACCTCTATTTAGGTGTCTCTCCCCACCTGTCCCACCTCCATGGGACTACCCTCTGCGGGTGCATTGATCCTCATTGGGCTTGGTGACTACAAAATCTGCCAGAATACTAGCTCTTCTAGACTAGACTCAGAACCAGAGTCTCGGTAAGGCCATGTGGTGTTGAGATGCCAGAAGTCCTAGCTCTACCACTACGTGCAGGACCCTAGAGTAAAAGCTTCCCAGTCCGGGCATCACTTTCTCCATCTGCAAAATGAAAGGGTGGGTCCTGACAATCTCCAAGGTACTTTTGTGCTCTAAGACCTCATGTGTCTGTCACTGCAGTGAGAGCACTTTGTTGTAACAAGGCATCACCTTGCAGAAAAATGCTCCACACAGACTGCAAGGATGGTTTTATAACCAAGGCCCCCTTAATATTTAATTAATGACAGCATCCATCTCTGTCTAATTCATGTAAGATTCAGAAATAGAAGAGGAGGCCAAATGCTTCCACAACTGTCTCCCACAGGCTCCTTGATATCCCAGCACCAGGATCACGACTTTCCTTGTCAGAACATGATTTACAGCGCTGGGAACAGTTACATAAATTTCCATAAACAAATGCCCCAAACATCACATTGTATGAATACGAGAGATGGGAGGTGGGGATGGGCTGCTGGGAAGTTGGGGGTGATGAGGCAGCTCCATGCATGGGCGCCACGGCCGCTCTCCCAACTTTAGGGCATTAAAGCTAAATTTGACTAATTGTGAGCAGTTCTTCCTCTGCTGAGCACCTGAGCACTATTACATGCCTGGTTAATTCAGTAATGTACGTACAGCGTGGAGCTGCACCCAGCTCTCTCCCTTCACGCACTTGGCGAGATTAACGAGGGGAAGAAGGAGGAGGTTGTTACAAACCTGTTTGTGGGGTTGCTCTTTACACCTCCTGTGATGATAACCAAAAATGATCTGGACCACTTAGCAGCTACCTTTCCCACTACCGTGGGGGCCACACAGTCGTCACTTAGCACCTGGCACCTCTCCCCTGCAGTGTTGGCAGGAGCGACCTGGCAGTCAGCAGCTTCCAACATGGCTCAACTCGGAGGGGTGGTGAGCATGGAGGAATACGCAGACAAGAGTGCTGTGCTCAGCAGAACGTTCATGATCAGTTCCTCTGTGGTGTCCTGATATCACATCTTCAGTAACATCTGTTTCCAAACGGCCACCCTAGGGGTATTGGTTTCCAGCATTCTCAATATCATTGGAAGCTTTCTTGTCTTCCCACACTTCCCTCCATGTGCTGCTTGTAGGGACTGAACTGGGTGTGAATTCCAGGATCAGAGCTGCCCCTAATGGCAGAGCCTGAAATTCTGAGGCCTCTTGGGCCCAAAGGTAGGGCAGCACTCAAGAAGACAGAGGATTGGAGGGCACAGGAAGGAGGCTTTTCTAAGTGGAATGATGGGGGAGTCTGGGAGTCTTCTGGACATTTAGATATCCAGTCAGCCTGGAAACATGACCTGGCCATCCTTGCTGCCAGCATTGGGACAGAACAGGAGAGACAGCCCCTCCTTCTGCCCCACACACCAAAGGCTGCTCTTTTGTGTTCTTTTCTCCAACAAAACTTGCCTTGGTGTTTACAGCCTCATTCCATCCTTTTGAAAATGCTTGTAAAGGGATGGGGAGAAGGTAATGTTATTTAGCCTGGGCCTGGCCCTCTAGAATTGGTCCTTGCTCCTGCCCCCACTCCCTCTGAGGAATCACTCTCAATTCTGGCCTCCTTCTGTGTGATCCACCCACTCCTGTGTGGCCGGGCATCCCCGGAATAGGAGGAAATGCAGCAGCTGACTGCTCCACCTGTGCTCAGTCCTACACATGTTTATTGAGCACATACCATGAGGAATACAGGTACTGAGCATGCCAGGGACACCAGGGTGAAAAAGATGGGTGTTGCTTTCAAGGAGCTTTCAGTCGAGAGTGAAACAGTTTGCTCATTACAGCTCAGTCTGGCACATCCATGTGCACAGCCCCACAGGACTACAGAGAAGGGATTGTCGGCTGCTGGGGTTGGGCGGGGATTGCTCAGGAACATTTCTACATCAGAGAGGGGACCTGAAAGAAGACCAAGGGTTTTCTAGACAGGACAGAAATGAGGCAGCAGGAAGGGCCAGGGAACAGCACGTGCAAATGCACGGAGATCTGAAAGTGGCCAAGGCAATTTGGGGAGTGGCTCTCTTTTTCTGCCTCTTCTTCTCCCTCTCTTCCTTGCTCTCCCCACTTCTTTTTTCTCCCTTTCCACTTCCTTTACACATTCCCAAAGGAGCATTGCCAGAGGCTCATGGCCAGTGCAAGCCTCTCAGGAGAACCTCAAGGTCAAACAGCAGCCCCTGTCAACACCATGGTACAGAAGACAGCTGATCTGACATTTCTCCATCCTTTTCCGGACCACTTATCATCGAATTGACTACCCACTCTGGACTGGTAGACCAGTAAGTCACAGGACAGAAATCTTAAAAGAAAGTGGATGGGATGTTTAATACAATGAATGTGCCTATAATGGTGGAATTTCTGGCATCAAGAACAGGCCCAACTATGAGCTATTTTGAGGGTGGGAGAACATCCTCAGTTGCCCCTCCCATAATAACAAATGCTAGACAAACTCAGGTGTAGACGATCGGGCAGACATTTTTAATCATCTCACTATATCAAAAGATCTCTTTAAAAGCAAATTCCTCTCAGGGTGAAAAATGGAAGCTCTGAAACCTGGTGTCTTCAGCCTTTGGAGTCCATTGGTTATTTGCTCATGAGGTGGCAATGACCAGAAGGCAGATCCAGCGTCCTGATCCGGTTCAGAGCCAGGAGCCAGATTTCCTCCCCACGTACTCCCAGGGCAAAAAGAGGATTATAGTCTGTTTATGGCCATCCTTGGCCACTCACCGCGCTTTCACTTTATATTTTCTCTAAGCTAGTTGTCCCATTCCACCTCTTCTACTCTGTCCCTCTCCCCAAACCTCACTCCCTCTCAGTTTACAAAGGGACCCAGGGATACCCATGGAAAAAGTCTCCCATGTTCAGCTATGGGATAACCCAGTGACTTGGGGGATCCCTGCTTGCTGACAAGCTGCAACCGAGTCCCTGGGACAGAATGGCAGTAAGGTCACATCACCGTGGTCTGCACCATCCCCCAAGCCTGCCCAGCCCCTGTCAGGCCAGGTGATTAACAGCGCTGGCCGAGCCCACTGCCACTTCCCAGAAAAGGGGAAGCTCTCCACACACACCGCATTAATAGGGTTCCAGCGCTGATGCCCATTGACAACTAGGAGTTTCAGCAACCACTTGGTCTTTAAAAAAAAGGCCAGTCATCTCAGAGGCTGCCTTGATTACATCATGGTGTCGCCTGGCCAGGCTTTTATACAGGCCACAAGAGAACTCCATCCGCAGCCGGTCAGGGCTGCCGCTGGGGGGCCACCGGCCATAGATCGCATCTGTAAGCGGTGGAGTTCATTATCCCCTAATGCTGCCTTCTTTCTTAGATCATTAGAAAGAAACTTGACCTGACCTGTGAACTCTGAAAATTGATTGTTGCCTTGAAACGGTCAACAGCCCATTTTCTAATCGATACACAGAATAATTTTATACATATTTAAATTATATATTAACTTTAATGCTTGTTAAATTTATCTACCACTTTCCTCCTCTGCTTCTTTTACATTCGTTCGAACTCAGGCGGGTATATCATTGGGTGGGAGGAAAAGAGAGTAGGAGGGGGGATCCAGGCCAAGACCAAGTGAAGGAGGAAAGGAAGGTCCAAGGGCTGAGCCTGAGGCAGCAGAGGACTAGGTCCTAGAGCTGTGTGTGTGCACGTGCATGCATGTGCGTGCATGTGTTTGTGTGCGTGTGTGTCAGAGCATATGCGTTTCTGAGGATGTGTGTGGGGGGGTGTGGGGGAGAGTGTGTGTGAGAGCGAGTGTGTACATGTGTGAGAGCACGTGTGTATCTGGGAATATATATGTGTGAATGTGTGTGTGTTTTCTTTCCGATGCACTTTCTTCCAACTTGTCAAGCCATCCAGACACCTTTTCTAACCCTCGGTATTGAGAGTTAGTTTCTCCCCCTGATACACATTAAGGCGCCATCTAAGCAGAGGTTTTGCCTGAAAAGGCCAGACTCAGGCCCTTCCGGTTATCCTGAACATGGCTTGAAATTTCTACTACAGAAAAATGTCCCCAAAGTACTAAACTATCTGGAAAGAAGGCCAGAACTGCTAATGGTCTCTAAAGCAGAGGTTCTTAACCTAGTGTTCATAAACCTGAGACCTCTGTGGATCAATGAATCCCTTGAAATTGAATGTAGTGTGTGTGTGTGTGTGTGTGTGTGTGTGTGTCCAGGGAGAAGCTTTCTCAAATTCATTAGACTCTCAAGAGGTTTATGACTGTAGAAGAAAGAGCCACTGCAGAGCAGACGATACATTTGTTAGGACAAGGGCTGTTTTCTCTCTTCTCCCTGGCATTTAGCACTTTCAGACACAAACAGCCCCAGCACCCCTGCCTTTGCTTCCATCTGGGGTAGGACTCACCGTGAATCTCTAACTTTGTGCCACAAACAAACACTTGATAGAGAGACACTCATACCCAGAGCAGAGCAATCAACAGTCTGTCCAATGCTTCAAGTTCAGAGTCCAAATGCCAGTGCTGTTCTTCCCAACCCTGACCTTCCAGAGTTTGGATACTCCCAAGACTTAAATCCTCTGCATGCCCCTGTGGGTGGGATGTAAATGGATATAAGCAAATCTTCTAGAAAGCAATCTTTAGAATATTCCCACCTTTCATCCCAGTATTTTACTTGTAAGAATCTAACTGCCAACAAAGGCTTGTGCACAGAGATGTCGCTCAGAGCATTAACACCAAAGCAAATGACTGGAAGCAACCTACTGTCCAGCATTAGGGGAACAGCTAAATAAATGCAGTAAATCCACATGAAGGATTGCTCTCCAGCAATTGAAAAGCACATTTACATTATAAATCATGTAACCAAATTAACTACCAGAAATTTTAATTGCCCCTTTTCTATTTTTAAAAAAATATATATATTTAATAGAAGTTTTTAATGACATGGAAATATGCTTACAAGACAATTATACAGTAAAAGCATGATATGGTGGGATTTCAAGTTTTTTAATGCATAGAAAAAACACTAAAAGAGAAAAATACAAAAGAGTAATAATAATTTTCTGATGTTAAGTGATTTTTCTGGCCTTTTCATATATTTCTGTACTTTCTAAGTTTCTGTTATCAGCACGCATTAATTTGACTTTAAAAAAAAAAAAAGCTAAAAAGAAAAATCTGCTTTTCCATCTGTCCAGTATAGAAGTGATCCCTAACTCCAGATCCCAACTTCATGGACTCCATGATTCTGTTTCCCTACTTGGGAGAGGTACAGCTAAACCATAATGCCTCACCGAGATTTGCATTCCCCCGTAGTGGTCCTTGTAATAAAATCAAAACAGTGCTTACCTCTTCATCGTTAACTCCCTGAATCCTTCTTCAGGCACTCTCTTTTAACTTATTCTCTTTTGCTCTGTTTATTCAACAACAGCCCAATTCCTCATTTACAAATAAATGTCCAATGTAGATGAAAGAATATAACCTGTGCTGTTTCTTCCATGTGGAAACAAGAGAAGGGGGGTTGGGTGGGAAAGAAAAAAGAGGAAGTGGGTGAGAAAGACCAGCTTTACTTACATAAGTTGCTACCTACTTTGCTGTGAAGATCAAGGTCATGTAATATGTACTGCCTTGACTTTCTTCCCTTTGCCTCAGAGACTCCTTGAATCATTATCATCCATCCTTTCATCCTCCCTCCTGTCTCAAAGGAAGACGTATTCTTTTACTTTGCCAAGATGCACCCCTCCACCTGGACTATCGATCCCATCCCTTCCCATCTCTTCCAGACCTTTGCTAGATCAATCATCCCCAAGCTCTCTAGTATTTTCCATCTCCCCCACCCTCGTAGCTCTTTCCCCTTCTGTGGAGTCAGACTGCATGGATTTGAATCCCTGCTCTACTAAGTAGCTGGTCAAGCTCTTTCAACTCCCTGTGCCTCAATGTCCATGTCTGAAACCTGGAGTAATAATAGCACCTACTTCATACGGTCATTAGGATGAAATGAGATACCCCCTATAAAACATTCAGAACAGGGATGTCACATAGCAATACTAGCTGCTTTCAGTCGTGGTCCTAAAGCATGCACAATGGGCTCCTATCTTGAAACTGCCTTCTCCAGCACCCTTGCCTATTGTTCAAACACCCTAAACCATTCCCTTCTGTCAGGGGAAAAGTTCTCACCACCTGGAATCTCTTGGCTTCTATCAGATCACAATACCTTGTCATCAGGGTGCCACCTCCCTCACTGGCATTGCCAAAAACAGTCTCCTGTCATGATCCAACCCACCCCCACCCCTCCAAATTTTGGTCTCCTTGGCTTCCTAATGCTGTGCAGCCCTTTCCCTGAGTGATGCTATCCAAGCCCACAGCATCAGCCATCAGCACAGCGTGATCACTCCCCTATTGGAAGGGTATTTTTAGCAGGGGAGAAGAGGATGAAATGGAATAGCTGCTGGAAGGGCAACAGTGAGTGTCTGCCAGGGAAAGGAAAGGAGGAGAGAGAAGAAAAGGAAGAGAGGTCTCAAGTCCAACTTTACTTCACATTGAGACATGGAATGATTTCTGGGGTTTTAAATAGTTCTCCAACCCCCACCTGCTCCTCTATGCCATTAGTGTCCCCATCTGAGAGTCCTCCCATTAGCTGAAGTCTTGGGTTCCTGTTTTGTTTCCCTCCTCCTCCTCCTTTGGCCCCTTAGTGTGGTAGAAAGAAAGAAAAGCAGGCAAAGGAATCAGGAGACCTGTTGGAACCCCAGCTCTGCCACCAACTGTGTGCCACCAAATGTGGCTCTGCATTGGTAAAAGCAGGCAATAATGTCAGTCCTGGGGAGGTGTTGGGATTACTGTGGCCAATTGTTAGTTTTCCTCTCTTTTCTCCATCTTGGTCTCAGTTTCCTCATCTGTAAAATGGGGTGATAGTACAAGCAAAGATGATTAGTAAATTCCCTTTGAGCAGTTCTACTTTGGCACATATGCTTTGCTTTACTTAGGAAGTGACTCCTAATGAGATTTTAGAGGTCAATAAATAATATTTCTCTTCCCAGACAGATGATTCAGAAGCATCTGAGCCCAACAGAAGGAGAATTGGCTTCATTATTGCCAGACAGGAAGATGCAGCCCTAGGTCAGTGGACTTGGTAACATTTCATTCCAGAAATTCAACCTCCCCTTCTGTTTCGGGGACCATCTGCCTCTCCCCAGCATGCAGGAGGTTGCATTCCATGTTTCTTCCCCACAAGGAATGTTTTACAAGGACACAGGAGAGTCCTAAAGTTTTCCAGCTGGGGAGGGAAGGTGTCAGAGCTGAGGTTCAAGCAGACCTCCTGAATCCCTTCCCTACCTTTCTTGCCACCGCACCACATGCATGTAACAGTGAGCAGCGTCTGTTGCCCAAGCAACCCCCAAAGGGCGGAGCCCTCATGGACTGTTCCTGGATGAGATCAACATTTAAATCAGTGAAACTAGGGTAAAGCAGATTGCTTTCCCTACTGTGGGTGGGCCTCACCTAATCAACTGAAGACCTGAATAGAACAAAAAGGCTTAGAGGGAACTCCTCCTGCCTGACTTTGAGCTGAGACGTTGGTCTTTTCCAGCCTCAGCCTTGGACTGAAACATTGGCTCTCTTTGCATCTCAAGACTGCTGGCTTTTGGAGTAAAACTTACACCATCTGCTCTCCTGGGTCTCCAGCTTGCCAACTGCAGATCTAGGGACTTCTTAGCCTTCACAATTGCATGAGCCAATTTCTGCTAATAAATACACACACACACATCCTATTGGTTCTGATTCTCAGAAGAACCTTAGCTAATACACCCACTTTAGCTAAAATTTCCTGCTTTACAGTTTTACCCATCTGGTGATGCTAAGAGGAGGGTCTAGCCACAGCTGCCTTAGCACTGAGCATCAGGGCATCAGGAAAGGATAGCAATGAGCCACCAACCACAGAAGGGTGCGGACAGGTAGAGAAGGCCACCAAAAAGAGGTGCCAGGGGAAACGAGGGAAGAAGGTAAGGGGGTTGTTGGTGGGGAGCAGAGAGAGGGTGCAATTAGCCTCACACACCAGAGGAATCCACAAGACAGCAGAGCTGCTGGTGAGAGGGAAAGATGACAGTGGCAAGAAGGCAAGAGGGAGTACAAGGAGCCCCCTGTCCTGCACTGCTGCCTGTAGATATCACTCCCTGTCCTGGGCCCAGCATGCCCCCAGCACCCTGTGCCATTGCTGTCTCTTGGCTCTCCCACTGGTACATGAAATTGCCCAGGAAGAAGCCTGTCTTCCTCAGCCTGGCATTCAGGATAACAGCGGGCACCAGAAGTGCCCAGCAATAGTGAAACTGGGCATCTGTTGGCCACACGCCCAAGTGAGTAGGGCACTCAGCTTTCTGTATGATGTGGTCTGCTTGAAGAATGAAGACAAGCCACAGAGGGTGACTGAGAGTGAGAGACGAGAAATGGTTCCTGCCATCATGGGAGGCCAGTGCTCTGGAGCCAGACTGCCAGATTCGGATCTGATTGTGGTGCCGAAGAGCTGTGTGGCCTGGGGCAAGTTTCTTACCTCTCTGGTCCTCAGTTTCCTCCTCTGCAAAATGAAGGTGACAATAGCACTTGCTTCAGAGGACTGTTAGGAGGATTAAATGAACTAACGCAAGTCAAGTGCTTAGGTCCGTGCCTGGTGCACGGTAAGCACTAAACGCTTGATCATCATCACTGTCATCAGCATTTTGCACAAGTTTCATCAGGTGGCTCATACTAGTTTTCTATCTTAACCTGAGCTGTGTGAGTTCTTTTGTAAGGTTCTGCCTGAAGCCCAACTCTTATGGAGGCCACAGATCTTTTGCCTGATTTGATGGTCCACCCTCAATGGAGAATAGACTTAAATGAGGACGGTAACCACAGCGTTGTTTCCAGAAATCCCAGATGTCCCAAACAAAGCTCCATGTATCAAGAAACTGGGAAGAGAAACAATGTCACCAAAACATTCAGCCTCATTGGGGGAGAAGGGATTATTTGTTTGTTTTGCAAATATTAAACTTTCCAATTTTCTTATAACAGTGGCAGCTTCATCAGAAAGCTGGAATTGGATGCCCAGATTATTATGAGACAGGCTATGGCTTAATCTTCACAATGTTCTTATGTTTGAGAATAAAGAGGCATTTGGCACTTATCTAAAATTACAATGGCGGAGAAAGAAAAAAGCCCTTGCAGGTACGTGGCTGTGATCTGCATATGTACGTGCTTTTGAGTTCATTATGAAATCACAAAATCAAGACATCTCAGAGTTAGAAGGAGCCTCCACATCCCTCTTTTTCAACCCCTTCCTCTTACATATGGGGAAACTGAGGCCCAGAAGAAGGACATTAATTATCAGCATCACTCAGTCAGTGACAGGTTAACTATGCTTCTGTGTAGAGGGCTGTGAAATAAAACCAGTGGGTAGGAAGAGGGTCCACTTCTTGTTTTAACAATAAAATCCCCCTTCCTTTTCTGAACAGGGATGTCCCATAGCCTTAATTTTTGATTCCTCCATGATCTGGCTCTGTCCAGCCTTACTCTCCCTCCAGCCAGACTTGAGACTCACACATTCCCAACTCCCACACAATGAGGAATTCCCTCCTCTACCCACCATGCATGCAGACACAAATTCTTCCTTTCCTTCAAAGCCAAAGGAAAGGCAACTTCTTCTCTGAAGTTTCTTCTGACCACCACAGCCACTGTGAACATCATCAGCCTCTGAAGTCACAGAGCAAGTTCAGTCTGCAAACCCACAGTTGAGAGGCATGGGGTAGAGGCATGGGATCGACTCTCAGGGAGTCCAAGAGCCCCAAGTCTCCATTCTAGTTCTGCTCCATGACTTTAGGCAAATTATTTTCCTCTCTGAGCCTCAGGTTCCTCCACTGGAAAAATGCTTAGCCTATACAGTTGTTTTGAAAATTAAATAAAATTATACATCATAGCATGGTAGGTAGTCCAGTAATTGAAACTTACATTTTAAGATACATTATTTAGTTCATCAATATATGATACACCCTTTTGTCCTACAGTTGGTTCTTACACATGTGGTTTTGCAGTCACAATTAGATTTCAAGGAAATACAATTAAACTCCATGGGAGCAGGAAATTTGCCTCTTTTATCTCCTAAACTACCCCTCTGCCTTATGCAATGCCTGGCACATAGTAGACACTCAGTAGATATTTATTTAGATCCACAATAATAATAGTAAGTCTTGTATTTGCATAGTGATTTACATTTTTCAAAGCATTTTCACATGTAAAAATTTGTTTGCTACTCAGACACCACTGTGAAGGAGGAAGACCAGGTATTATTATCTGTCCCCATTTCATAGGTGAGGAAACTGAGGTGCCATAGGAAGTGGTGGGCCATAGGGTGACGCCCATTTCACAAGTCCAAGTTCAGGCCACTTCCAGTCTTCCATCTCCAATAAGTGCCCCTAGAAGGACTGATTATCTTGGATTCTGATTTTGATCAACCTGGTGAAGCATTTTATGACTGTGTGAGGACTTCCTGGCTTCCAGAAGAAAGACATCTCCTAGAGTGGTGGCTGGATAAAGGGATACGTGGGCAGGGAAGCTGGGGCATTGGGAGGAGAGTGAATTAGAGAAACTCTTCCTTCAGCAAGACAAATTTGTGCAGGGAAATCATGCTTGGCTGGGGAAGCCAATTGGAAAAGAATGATAGAGGGCCGGCTCCTGAGGTTCATCAAAGTCATTTGTTGCAGGTAAGCTCATTTTTCACAGGCCAAGGGGATATTTACCTGGAGTACACCTTTAAGGAACAGCCGACAGATTGAACGGTACAATGCTTTATTATATTTCACACCCTGGTGATTCAATATGATGGAGGCAGGAGGGGTGGTGCTCAGGAGGGGGAGCAGAAGAGAGAGGCAGAAGAAAGAGATATTAAAATGTCCAGCAACAGTGTGTCCTCCTCCTCGAGTGGCCGGGGCAGACCTCAACTGCAGTGGAAGGCACTAGAAGGTGCACAAACAGTGTGTCCTAAGACTGATGCTGACCAGCGGGGGATATCTAACATAGGCAGACCTTGCCCCTTCTTGTTACCCACTCGCCCATGTCCTGTAGGCCTCTTTGGTCTCTCCGCCATTTTCTGAAATGTATTCACACACTTCTTGGAAACCTGAAGACCTGCATTCTAGCCCTGGTTCTACCACTGTTTTGGTTGGGTGAGCTGGAGCAACACATTTCACTGCTGGGCTCCAGTTTTCTCATCTGTAAAAGAGAGACTTCCCTAATGGTCTTTAGGCTCCCTTCCAGCCCTCACCTTCCATAATTCCAAGTCAACCCCAGAGACACAGCTTTATCTGGAAACAGCTGGCTTCTTTAGCAGCCCTCCCCCACATCCTGGCAGCACGATCAGCATCAGAAAGGCCACCCTCGGTCCAGAGGCTGCCTCTGTCCCAGGCTCCAAAGGAAGAAATGGTTATCCCCTTGACAACCAGCATCCCTCAATAATTCTAGATAGTTCTCTCATCCAGGAATTCGTCTCAATCCTTTGGGAGGCTATTCAGCCCATTCCAACATCTACAAAGTGTCATATTTGAGGGTGCACAGGCCTCTGTGAAACATGAGGAATGGGCTTTGGCTGTCCTCAAGTCTTTGAAATCTCTATGCAGTCCTTCTCATCATTTTGTCTTCCCACTCAAGATGCCGCCATTGCTCTTTGCCCCTGGTTACTTCAGACCCCCCCCCCACATGCCTTTCTCTTCACTCAAGTCAACCTGGTCTACAACCTCAGCTGGGAGATGCACTCTTCTGCCCTGTCCCTTCCTCCTTCCTACTGCCTAGAATGTACATCTGATGGCTGGAGCTGTGGCAGCCACCTTGTGACAAGGCCACCTTGAGGATATGAGCCATGAGCTAAATATGGTAGACCAGAAATCAGAAGAGACCTGGGTCCTTGACTGGGAAGTCAGAGCCATCATACCAGGCTGACCCTGCCCACCTCCGGACTTCACTCAAATAAAAGAGAAATAGACTTCCCTCCATCTATGCCATAGTCCCTTTGGGTTTCTATTGTGTGCAGCTGAGCCCAATTCTTAATGGCCATTTTAAAGGGTCTTCCCACTACAATCTTGATTGTATGGCCATGGGGATTAGCACATAACAAGAAGCACAAGAACATTTGGAGAATAAGGTGGGAAGGAGGGAGTGAGAGGTGGTTAATTTCTCTCCCCTGGTTCCTTCTGCCTCCTCCCCCATGGTTGGATGTTGAGCAGGAGCATCTGCTGGGCTGGGCACCCATCATGGGCATTTTTACAACATCCTCCCCTGGGAGGGATGTGTTTCCCAAGCTGTGACCAGGAGCACCTGAGGCCATGGTATGCAGAGGTTTTACCTTGTCTCTAACAGGCCAACTGGCACCTTCCCAGCACTACAGAACTGAGCATGGGGTATGGCTGAGTCTGCTTTGTGACATCCTTCAACCCCTCCCCATCACCCTAATGTTTCCTACATCAGTGTTATTTGGGACCAGAAACTTCTACCGTTGTATGAAAGCACTGAGGAGATGTGCAAGGTAATAATCACGAACTTGAAACTATGTTGTCAGCAATCTGGCAGTTGTTTAGCAATGCCCAGAGACAGCAGGACATGTGACAAGCAGTTAGAATGAAAAACAGAGTGCTTTCTACCTACCAGGGAGTACTAAGGATTCAGGAACTCAGACCAGGCGGCCGTCACCCTGCCCCTGCAGGAGCTCACAGCCTAGAGGATGGCAAATGTATTGATGCGAATATCTAGAATATGACATAATTTCAAGTTCCCCAAAAGATGAATAAATCAAGGGCTATGGGAATACCTAGGAATGAAGAAATGAATTCTGCTGGGGATGAGAAGAAGGCTTCCTGGAGGAAGTGGCCTTGAGATGGGAGACCTCTGGCAGGCGCGGATGTGTGTGTGTTTGAGGGAGGGGGGAACGCTCCAGCTAAACGAGCCGTGCGGGGAGTGGCATGAGGGGAAGTCGCCTCTAGCTTCAGAACTGTGTCGAGGGAGTGGATGAATATGTTGCAGACGCTAGCCTCCTCAGAGAACACCCGCAGTTTTACCATGCAGGAAATGGTTCTTTTCCCCACACCCACAAAGATGGGCGTGGAGCCCAGTAACTCCAGGTACATGGCATTTCCTGGGAATGAGTCCAGCAGTGCCAATAGCCTTGCTGAAATTCAGGTGGCCAGTGAGTGAGGTCAGCAGGCCAATTACACAGGCGTGCTCCTGATTGTCCTCTGGATGCCACACCTGGGGAATCCAGCCTACAGCTAATTGCTCCTGGACATTCTGGAAACACAAGCTAGATTTTAAATGCTTTAGAGACATTGGAACCCAAGCCAGTCTCTGGTGAAGAATTGCAGGGATGTCAGAACAAGCATACACTTTTCTGTAGGCATTGGGTGGCTCTGGGAGCCTCTATGTGCCTGGCCCCTAAGGTGGCACAGTGACAGAAAAGAGATATGCCCAGCCCTCTTCAAGCTCACAGCAGTTGTAAAAGCAAGAAGCCCACATGGGAGATGACAAGAGTGAACTCACAGAGTAACAAAAAGACAGAGTCAGCAAAAGCGAGAGTGGCACAGAGCAGATGAACAAAGAGAGTCAGGCAGGGTCAATCTGGGAGTACTTCCTGAAGGAAGCAACTGTGGGTCCTAAAGTAATGGGAAAACTAGGACTCCTGCATCGGGGGTTATATCAGTCATCTATCACCACATTAACACTGCATAACAAACCATCCCAAAACTCAGTGGTCCAAAACAGCAATATTCATTCATTTCTGTCACTACTGGATGCTGATCAAGCCTAGGCTCAGCTGGGCTCAGGTCCTGCAGGTTCGGTGCAGGTGTGCACGTTGGTTCCTCAGCCTCCCTACACCAGCAGGCCAGTTGGGTCAGTTCTTCTCATGGCCATAGCAAAGCCCAAGAGGACAAGCTACCATCAGATCTGCTCACATCCCCACGGCCAAAGCAAGTCACATACCAAGCCTGACATCAACAGGACTAGGAAGTACATGTGCATGTGGAGGGGGCAGGGACGGGGAAGGAAGTGAATATATTTTTAGATGTACTATACTGATGGATGAAAGGGAAGGTACACCACCTAAAAGAACTGTATAAGCAAAGGTACAGAGGTGAGTCACAGTCTGGTGTGGGAGGAGAGCCAGGAGGAGGTGTGGGTCCCAAATCAAGATGGCAGCATGGGCCGTAATTATTGTGGAGACCCACTTGCCACTGGAAGGAGGGTGGTCAATGAGGCTGGGGCATAAGTGGGCAGCCAACCGCTCTCTCTTGCCCTCACACAGCAGGGCCAGCCAGCCCCAAGTCTCCCCCCTCGGGAGTCCTGGCCTGGGTTGTAGGTAGATACAGACCCTGCGATGGCACAAGGACCCTTTTTGGGCAGAGATGTCAGCTCAAATGGAGACTGTCCCCTGCATGCAGGACTGGGCCAGGGCCCCTCAGGCCCTTGTCTGTTCCTGATGAACTAAGAAACTACAAACTGGAAGCGCGAACACTGACTCCCGTGGGATCTTCCCCCTGGAAAAATATTACAACTCACAGATCTCCCGCCTCCTCCATGAAGACTTCCAAGATTTACCCAGCCCTGGGCTCTCTCCCTTCTCAGAGCAGCAGGCCTGCCACCCAGGCACCCAGAAGGCACTGCATTACTTAGTTAGATCATTGTGGTGTGAGCATCTATCTCGACATCCCAGCTAGACTCTAAGATCCCAGGGGCCTGGGACTGTATTTTAAATTTTCCTTTTTTTTTTGCAGTCCCTAAACAGCAGGAGCAGCATAACCACAAATGGAATAAATGACTGAAGAGTAGACAGTGCTAAGAGAATCAGGCAGCACCATTTCTCGAATAGAAAACTGGAGAAAGTAGGTCAGCTGGACCAGCCACAATCAAGACAGTCCTATTAATAGAAAATGCAAACATTATTTAGGGACAGGAACATGAAATGGGAAAGGGGAAGGACACTTGAAGGTGGATGGAAATTCAGCCTTGTGTGAAACACAGACTGGAGCAGAAATGAAATTGCCGGGGCGGTTATCTGTTCCTAAAGAAATGTAGTTGCAGGTCATGGCCCCAGGGAAAGCTTCCATGGCAAACCAGGCCTCCAGTCACCTCCTGCAGGGCCCAGAAAGGCGTGCTGGCAATGTAGACACTTGGGAAATGTGGGAAATCTTACCAGCCACATGAGGAGGGCTGTCCAGGGGCCACACCTGCCCACGCCAGGATTCGCCCTGCCTTGCACTTGGAATTCCTCCTGCTGGAATGAATGCCTTCTCCCTTGCCTCCTCCAGGAAGCCTTCCAGTATAGATAACACTGTAACACTGACTTGATCCCAAATAAAGCACACAAATTCCTCCCACCGATAATCCATTTAATGTATCTTATTTAACTCTTGATCACAGTTTTTTAATTGTCTCTCATGTATCGGTCTTGTACATTAACGAAAGTAGGAGCCACAGATTTTCTTCCCTGTGGGCCCCTCCTCCAGGCTGGGCACATGCCTAGTTCCTGTTGAGTTCCCCTGTGCAGAATATGACATAGATATCTGACCATACTGACAAAGATCAAAGCCACAAATCAGAAATCCGGGACCTTCAGGTAAAAGCAAGAGATTTGACATGAAAAGTACTGTCTTGATGGAGGCACGTGTGGGAAGGAAAAGACAGTGGCAGTGGCAGTCCCCTCTCCTTACCTGGGCACCACTCCCTGCCCCGTCCTCTCTGTGCAGGGCTCCTGGGCAGAGCCATGTTGGTCTGTATGTTGTTCTGAGGAGGAGAAAGGAAAGGGGCAGAGGGGTGCCTGCGAAGCCACTTCACCCCCGGGGCTCTTCACCAGGATTTCATCCACTCCTCATGAACTTGGCCTCCGCTCAGGTTCTTTCTGCCCCCTCCATGCCCTTGAAATTGACCTGACCTGCAACGAATCCATCTCCACTCCCTCAACTAGAGCAGGGGGATGCGAACAGCTCGTGTCTCCCAATGCTCTTTTCTTCTCAGTAAAAGTTCTTCTTGCAAACCCCCAGCCTTTTTTCCCACCTCAGTCAGTACAGAGCAGGGTCAGGCTGCCTGGAGGGCCAGGGGGACTGTGGAGCAGGGACAAGGGGCTCCTGAGGCTGAACTTTCTGGTCTGCCTGAATCACCCGGCCTCCCGAGGCCCTGTCCACACACTGTCCACCAGACAGCATGATCTGGCTACAGGGCCCCATGCCAGTATCTCCAGAATAGTGCCCAGGGTGAGCTGCACCCTGTGGAGGGTTCCAGAATGTGACTCGTCTTCTCCCCACACACGCTGAGCAGTTTCTGGAAGGCCTCCTCTCTTGCCTCCTCCTGGGGGCCTAGTCCAGCCCTGCACACAGGAGGCAGTCTCCATTTGACCTGACATTGCCCAGAGAGGTCCCTGTACCATCACAGGGTCTGTATCTACCTACAACCCAGGCTAGGATACCCCTCAGGGGAGCCGTGGGGCTGGCTGGCCCTGCCATGTGAGGGCAGGAGAGGGTAGGGATGTTGGCCAAATCTCCAAACATTGCCAAATGGCCTCGGGAGGCAGAGGAGGGCATAATGTCCTTCCCTCAAGAACCTCTGTCCTGTACCACGCTCTATAGCTTGGTGCCCCTGTTGGTTGGCTGACTGGCTGGTTGGTTTTCTTGACAAGGTGACCTCAGTCTGGGGTTGATAAAGTCAGAGGTCAGTGAAGGCCAGTCTTTTCGGGGTCCTGGTGGAGGAGAAGATGCCAGTGGCTGTCCCTCATTCTCAGCACACTTAAGGGTCTGCCTCCTTTTTGAAGATTGATTTTTAGGTCAAAATTGCTGCAGTGGGGATTAACGAGAGGAGCCAAACCAGACCCCCCTGTCCCACCACACCTGGGTGTCTTCACCTACTAGGTGCAGAGCGTCTCACTGTGAATCCATTCGACCAAAGGCTTCCTCATTCCTTAGGTAGGAGTGGTTGCTCTCACACACAACTCTGGCACACACACACTGACACACACACACACACACACAGCCTGCCCTTTTCTCTGACATGAAGTAGAATCAGGGATTGCTGTGAAACATTGCCTCCCACATGTATCCTGCTTATATCTTTGCAAAGGATTTCCATAACTAGTATTTTAGACCTTATATCTTTGTAACTACCTTCCTAAGGTAGGCAGGCAGTTACTGCTGTTGCCAGTTGAAGAAACTAAGGCCCAGAGAGATTAAGCAGCTTACTGAAGCCAAGAAACACATTGCTGGTCAGAAGCAATGTTTGGGCTAAATACCCTATAATGTGCAGGACGAGCCCACAGTGAAGAATTATCCAGTCCCAGATGTCAACAGTGCCAAGGTTGAGAAACCCTGTGGTAGAGTCGAGAAGGAGCACGGAAGCAGGGGGTTTAGCCCCAGGTCTTCTCCTAACTTGCTGTGTGACACAGGCCAAGTTCCCTTACCTCTCTGGAGTCTGGAGTCCACCCTCTCTGGGTCTCTTGTGGCCCCAATGTAGGGACATCCTTTGCTCTGTCTGCTCATCCCTCATCCCACTTCTCATGAATGCTACTCCTGCACCCCACCTCTAACTTGTGGGTCTACTGGGGGTTTTCTGATCCAACTACTTTGACCATAGGCACCCTGCCCCTGAGCAGGATTGAATGGCCCAGGGGTAGGCATATAACCCAGGCCAGGCCAGAGAACTCCCTGAGACTTTCAGCTGGAAATTAAGGACTAAGACCTCTCTCTGGAGGTCTAGTTGTAAGGTCTGATTTCAGGAACTGTGGGTGGCTGTGTTTTGGTTGAATGAAGGAGGAAGGCTGTCTGGGAGACAACAGCTAATCTGCAGAGAAATGCAAAGTTGAGCTCTGGAGTTTTCAAGATGTAGCCCTAGCAATCACTGAGGCCCAGCCACATCCTGGCCTTCCTGACATTTGGTTACAGGAGCCAACTAATGTCCCTTTTGGCCTGTTCTAGTATGAATTGTGTTTCATCACTTGCAGCCAGCAGGCTCCTGGCTAACCTCCCTCCCCATTCCCTTCTCATGCACCTTCCTCTAGAAGACACGCTTTCTCAGCCTCCTTCGCAGGGGGGTAATCAGGAGACACCATCTGACAACGAAACATAAGCAGATTCCTGCTGGTGGCATCTGTTCCATTCCGTGAATGGTTGGCGCTCTGCTCCAGAGCCTCTGACTGGTTCTGGCTGCCACTATATTTTTTATTTTGGGGGAAAAAACCACAAAACCTTTTTATTTAAGATGTTGCCATGGAGGGCCGGCCCGGTGGCACACTGCTATAGTGCGCCGCTTGGGAAGTGCGGTGGGAGCCCGCCGAGGGTTCGGATCCCACATACAGACCGGTTCCCGCTCACTGGCTGAGCGAGGT
>NW_007740787.1:6056-6492 GCF_000696425.1 Galeopterus variegatus | reverse complement strand
CTCTTGCCAGACAAATGCCAGGCCCTGTGCTGAGCAATTTGCATAAGCAGAGGGACAATATCTGGAAACAGTAACTGCCCTTTGCTTTTCCCCCTGTTTGTTTTTCTTGCTCTGGTGTCCCCAGTCCTGTGAATCAGGGACACAGAAACATCTTAGAATAATGAGGTCAACGGAGTGGCTGAATGAATTATTTTAACTCACTGAAGAAATACTAGTGCTGAAAGTATTTTATTTTAAGAAATTAGAAACTTGACAAAGACATGAGCTTCTTTAGACCAAAAGTCTGACTTTGGCTCCTCACTGTCCAAGGGGCTGGAGTGCTCAAAGGTCTCACTGGACACTCAGCGTGGGGAAGAACACTGCTGGTGGCAGTTCCCACCCACAGCAAAGAGCTGGAGCGGGAGGAGGAGGAGGAGGCAGAGAGTGCGGCGATGGC
>NW_007740787.1:0-579 GCF_000696425.1 Galeopterus variegatus | reverse complement strand
GCTGAGGTCAAGGGGAACGTTCCTAGAGTCCAGAGGTACCCCACCTGGGGATCCCACCTGCCACAGGGCCTGCCTGGCTGCCCAGATGGCTGAAGCACTCAGATTGGGGAGTCTGGAGCATGAATGGAAATGTGGAGATGGGAGAAAATGACCCCAACCCAGACATTCACTGTGGCCACACAAGAGTGAGTAGCTGTCAGAGCTGTCCCTGGGTGAGACCCCTGCCCTTCCACTGGCCACTCCCACTTACTCTGATTGCCCTCTCAAGAAACCACCAATCTTGGGTTAAAAAGGGGTCTAAACAGGTCACTCACACCATTCTGTGTCTTGAAAAACAGGGGCACCCTTCTTAATCTAAAAGACCTATGGCAATGTCCTCTGTGATTAAGTCCCTCAAATAAGTCACTCAGTGTGGAGGCCCATTTTTTGTCTTACTTTTATCTCTCCTACTATAATATGAATCTGATCTAATTTGGAGCAAGTCTTGTTACCCTGGGGATGGAGAATTTGTGAGCAGGGTCTTTATTGACCCTCGGCAACCAAGAATTATGGGGGAAGGTAACATTTCAACAAAAGAGT
>NW_007740786.1:23560-28446 GCF_000696425.1 Galeopterus variegatus | reverse complement strand
TTTGAATGGGCAAAAGAAAAATGAAGATATTTGTGTCCCATGTGAATGCTCACCAAAGAGTGACCTCAGCAGAAGAGAATATTAATAATCCAGTAGATAGTATAATCTGTTCTGTGGATACCAGTCAAACCTTTTCCCAGTCACCCCTGTCATGGCCCAATGAGCTTATGACTAACATAGCCATGGTGGCAGGGATGGAGGTTACACATGGGCTCAGCAACATGGACTTCCACTCACCATGGCTGACTACAGCCACTGCTGAGTGCTCAGTCTGCCAGCAGAAACCAACACTGAGTTCTCAATATGGCACCATTCCCAAGAGAGATCAGCCAGCTACCCAGTGGCAGGTTGATTACACTGAACTCCTTACATCATGGAAGGTGTGGCATTTTGTTCTTGCTGGGATAGACACTTACTCTGGATACAGATATGCCTTCCCTACATGCAATGCTTCTTCCAAAACTACCATCTGTGGACTTACAGAATGCCTTATCCACTATCATATTCCACACATCATTGCTTCTGACCAAGGAACTCACTTCAAGGCAAATGAAGTACTCATGGAATTCCCTGGTCTTATCATGTTCCCCACCATCCTAAACAGCTGTCTGAATAAGATGGTACAATGGCCTTTTGAAGACTCAATTACAGCACCCAGGCAGGTGGGAATACCTTGCAGTACTGGAGCAAGGTTCTCCAGAGGTTGTGTATACTCTGAATCAGCATACAATGTATGGTGCTGTTTCTCCCACAGTCTGGGTTCACAGGGCCAGAAACCAAGGGGTGGAAATGGGAGTGGCACCACTTGGTATTTCCCCTGGGGACCCACTAGCAAAATTTTTACTTCCTGTTCCTACAACTTTATGCTCTGCTGACCTAGGGGTCTTGGTCCCAAAGGGAAGAATGCTTCCACCGGGAGACACAACAATGATTTTATTGAACAGGAAGTTAAGATGCTGCCTGTCCACTTTGAGCTCCTTGTGCCTCTGAATCAACAGGGAAATTTGACTAGTACTACACAGTGGAGGTAAGGAAGAACATGTCTTGAATGCAGGAGATCCCTTAGGATGGCTCTTAGTATTACCCACGCCCTGTGATTAAGGTCAATGGAAAACTACAACAACCTAATCCAGGCAGGACTACCAATGACTCAGACTCTTCAGGAATGAAGGTTTGGGTTACCCACCAAGTAAAGAACCATGACCAGCTGAGGTTATGACCAGCAGAGACCTTCCTTGCTTATTTGCTGAAGGCAAAGGGAATTCAGAATGGATTGTGGAAAAAGATAGTTATAAATACCAGCGATGGCCATGTGATCAGCTGTAGAAACAAGGACTGTCAGTAATTGTCATGAGTGTTTCTTCCTTATTTTGTTATGTTTGTATGTGTGTCTGTGTGTCATATATGTTTGTTTTCTTCCCTCTCTTATTCCTTTATCATGCAACATGAGATGTATTGAGTTTATACCATAATGTTAAGTATTGTTAATTTTACATCACAGTGCCTAAGTTGCAGGATACTGAGAAGAGTAAACATCACTCAAGGATTTTACCTCCTCTTCTGGAGAAGGAGTTGATGAATTTTTGGTTGTATGAAGGATAGTTGTATCATGTTAGGCAGCATTATGACCTTGTTATTGACTTTCTTTGGAGATTAAGCATGGTTTAAGGAGATGTCAATAAGGAGTAGACTTGTGATAATTAATTTTATGTGTCTACCTAACTGGGCTACAGAGTGTCCAAATATTTGGTCAAACATTATTCTGGGTGTTTCTGTAAGGGTCTTTTTGGATGAGTTTAACATTTAAATCAATAGACCAAGTAAAGCAGATGGCCCTCCCTGGTATAGGTGGGCCTTGTCTAATCGGGTGAAGGCCTGATAGAACAAAAAGGCTGACCTCCCACAAGAAAGAGGAAACTGCTGCCTGACTGCCTTCAGACTGGGACCTTGGGTTTTCTCCCTATCTTTGACTCCAACTAAAACGTTGGCTCTTCCTGGCTCTCAAGCCTGCTGGCTTTCAGACTGGAACTAAACCATCAGCTCTCCTGGGTCTACAGCTTGCTGACTGCAGATCTTAGGACTTGTCAGCCTCCATCATCATATGAGCCTAATATATATATTATAATTCCTTATAATAAGTAAATAAACAAACAATCAACATATTTATTGGTTCTGTTTCTCTGGAGAAGCCTGATTAATACAAAGACCTTCCTCGCTTCTTCCAGCTTCTGGTGGCTCCAGGCTTTCCTCAGCTTGCGGCTGCATGATTCCCATCTCTGCCTCCCTCTTCACTATACCACCCCCTCCTCTGTGAGGCTTCTCCTCCCCTATCTTTATAAAGGCACTTGTTCTTGGACTTAGGTCCCACCCGGATAATCCAAAATGATCTCATCTTGAGATCCTCAATTATATCTGCAAAGACCTTTTTTCCAAATAAGGTCATGTCCATAGGTCCTAGGGATTTGGATGTGGGCATATCTTTTTAGGGCCACCATTCAATCCATACATTTCCCTACAGTCCATTCTCCCTACACAGGGAGAATAACCTTACATAATATAAATTAGGCAAAGTCACTCCTCTGCTAAAATTTTCCAGTGTGCTTCCTTTGTACTTAGAAACAAACCCCGTTGCTGACTATGGTCTACAAGGCCCTACACACTGGCTCCTGCATACCCCCTCACCTCACCTCCTGCCTGTCTGAGCTCGACTACACTAACTGATAGAGTTTGGGTACATTGTCCCCCCAAAGCTCATGTTGAAATCTGATCCCCAGTGTGGCAGGGTTGAGAGCTGTTTGGGTCATGGGTTTAAATCCCTCATGAATAGATTAATACCTTCCTGGGAGGGCCAGGGAGTAGTGAGTGAGTTCTAGCTCTACTAGTTCCCACAAGAGCTGGTTATTTAAAAGGACCCTGGCACCACCTCTCTCTCTCTCTCTGTCTCTTTCTCCTCTCTCTCTCTCTTCCTCTCACCATGTTGTCACCCACCAGCTGCCCTGCTGTTTTCCACCATGAGTATAAGCAGCCTGAAGCCCAAGCTAGAGGCCGCTGTCCCAGGTCGTGAGCCAAATAAACCTCTGTTCCTTATAAATTAACCAGCTTCAGGTATTCTGTTATAGCAACACCAACAGACTAATACACCGGCCTTCTGTCAGTTCCTGGGACCCACCATGCTTATTTCCCCCGAGGACATTTACATTTACTATGCTCTCTGCTACGATACGCCATTTCATAGTGCCACACTCTTAGTTCCAGCTTGTCATTTAAGTCACAGCTCAAACATCACCTTCTGAGTACAGTCTTCTCTGAGCACTCAACCTAAGTTAGTGCCCTCTGCACCTTGCTTAGTTCCTTTATGATATCTAGAAAAATCTGGAATCACCTGGCTTATGTATTTGTTTACTTGTTTATTGTCCATATNCTTGAGATCCTCAATTATATCTGCAAAGACCTTTTTTCCAAATAAGGTCATGTCCATAGGTTCTAGGGATTTGGATGTGGGCATATCTTTTTAGGGCCACCATTCAATCCATACATTTCCCTACAGTCCATTCTCCCTACACAGGGAGAATAACCTTACATAATATAAATTAGGCAAAGTCACTCCTCTGCTAAAATTTTCCAGTGTGCTTCCTTTGTACTTAGAAACAAACCCCGTTGCTGACTATGGTCTATAAGGCCCTACACACTGGCTCCTGCATACCCCCTCACCTCACCTCCTGCCTGTCTGAGCTCTGACTACACTAACTGATAGAGTTTGGGTACATTGTCCCCCCAAAGCTCATGTTGAAATCTGATACCCAGTGTGGCAGGGTTGAGAGCTGTTTGGGTCATGGGGGTAAATCCCTCATGAATAGATTAATACCTTCCTGGGAGGGCCAGGGAGTAGTGAGTGAGTTCTAGCTCTACTAGTTCCCACAAGAGCTGGTTATTTAAAAGGACCCTGGCACCACCTTTCTCTCTCTCTGTCTCTTTCTCCTCTCTCTCTCTCTTCCTCTCACCATGTTGTCACCCACCAGCTGTCCTGCTGTTTTCCACCATGAGTATAAGCAGCCTGAGGCCCAAGCTAGAGGCCGCTGTCCCAGGTCGTGAGCCAAATAAACCTCTGTTCCTTATAAATTATCCAGCTTCAGGTATTCTGTTATAGCAACACCAACAGACTAATACACCGGCCTTCTGTCAGTTCCTGGGACCCACCATGCTTATTTCCCCCGAGGACATTTACATTTACTATGCTCTCTGCTACGATACGCCATTTCATAGTGCCACACTCTTAGTTCCAGCTTGTCATTTAAGTCACAGCTCAAACATCACCTTCTGAGTACAGTCTTCCCTGAGCACTCAACCTAAGTTAGTGCCCTCTGCACCTTGCTTAGTTCCTTTATGTTATCTAGAAAAATCTGGAATCACCTGGCTTATGTATTTGTTTACTTGTTTATTGTCCATATTCAAGGATTGCAGAGACTTTGTCTCTCTTATTCACTGCTGTATTTCCCAGTACCTAGACCAGTGCCGGGCCACAGCAGGAACTTGAAAAATTTGTATGGAATAAACAGTGTAATAATGATAATACAAGCAGTGCTCAAATTAATGCTTTTTAGGACATAGTGTTGTGTTGTTTTCAAAGCACTTTTAAATATGGAGCTAGATGTTGGGTGAGATTTTTTGGTTATACTAAGGCTGGGATCCAAAGCTGACGATAGAAGGTGCTGGATCCCACCATTTTCCAAGCCCGAAGAGCTTTCCAGAAGCTGCTAGCCATTAGGATCATCTACCTCCCTGCAAGGCTTGCTAAAGAGGCCTGAACTAGTACAAATACTTCCATCCACTATTGGTCACCCTTGACACAGAACTCAATAGCCATAAAAAATGTGGGGAAAGAAAAA
>NW_007740786.1:15186-22981 GCF_000696425.1 Galeopterus variegatus | reverse complement strand
CCACTATTGGTCACCCTTGACACAGAACTCAATAGCCATAAAAAATGTGGGGAAAGAAAAAAGATCATTGGCCTTGAAGGAAATGCTGCATTTGTGGTGAGAGGACATTCCAGCCCCTAAGCCAGGAAAATGTTAGGTGCTCTTGTGATGTTGGACTGAATGGTGTTCCCCCAAAGTTCACCTGTTGAAGCCCTAAATCCCAATGTGATGGTATCTGGAGATGGGGTCTTTGGGAGATAATTAGGTTTAGATGAGATCATGAGAGTGAGGCCTTCGCAATGAGATTAGTGCTCTTATAAGAAAAGGAACAGACAGTAGGTAGCTTGCTTTCTGCCATGACAGGACACAGCAAGAAGGCAGCCATCTGCAGACCAGAAAGAGGACTCTCACCAGAGCCCAGCCATGCTGACACCCTGATCTCAGACTTCCAGCCACCAGAACTGTGAGAAATAAATTTTTTTTGTTTAAGCCACCAGTCCCTGATGTTTTGTTATGGCAACTCAAGCTAACTCAGACATTAGAGGTGATCATAAGAAGAAAAGTTTCTCTTTCCCTAGTGGGTTGTTCACTGATCTCTGATATCCACTGGACCCATTATCAAGCCGTCCCCAAGCATACTGTGGTGAGAGAGTGCCTGGAGAATGCTCTAGAAGCCTAGAAATGGCCCATCAACCTTTCCATTCCTCTCGCCACTACGGGAAAGAAGAATGGATGCTTGACGTGCACAATCTTAGATTCAGGGACCTTTGGAAACAGACTGGCGCTCACTTGACTGTTACTGATGATGGGTGTCTGGATGGAATGACCCATACCCACAGGGTTGGAAGCCTCCTGATACAGTGTGGTGTGGGAGGACAACCCCACTCCATCCCAGTTCTCTGTGGCCTTCAAAGGGTACAGAAAAGCACTTGGAAATTTCTATGGGCAAAGCAATACCAAAGTAAGTTGTGGTGTGGGAGGACAACCCCACTCCATCCCAGTTCTCTGTGGCCTTCAAAGGGTACAGAAAAGCACTTGGAAATTTCTATGGGCAAAGCAATACCAAAGTAAGTAGAAGAGCAGGAGTCTTTGAGCAGCGCTGGTGACCCCTGGGCCAAGTGATGGGATGCCGGCCAGGGGAAGCGGTCCTCAGTGACGGGATGGGACTGATCACTACCCCAGGAAAAAAAATGCACTCCACCTGCAGGGAGACCACCCTTCCAGCAGAGGATGCTAGCATTAGATAGCACTAGACAGAACTGGAGAGAAGTAAAGACAACTCATTTACTGCTGTGGGTTGAATTGTGTCCCCCAAAGTCCACATATTAGTGACCCCCGCCCCCACTGTGACAATGTTAAGGGGGTGGGAAATCTTACCCTGGTAATTGAAAGGTGGGGCCTTGAAGAGGCGATTAGATTGTGAGGACCGTGCCCAAGTAAATGGATTGATTTAACCCATTGATGGTTTCATGGTGGTCATGGGCATGGTTCTGAGGGCTTTAAAAGGAGGAATGAGGAGTTAGTTCTCTCTCTCCGCTTCTGCCATATGCCATGTGACCCTCTGCTTTTCTATGGAGAGTTACTACCCACCAACAAGGCTCTCACCAGATGTTTCCTGGACTGTGGACTCCAACACCATAAGCAATAAATATTGTTTCTTTATAAATTACCCAGTTTCAGGTATTTTGTTATAAGCGACAGAAATAGGCTAATACATTTACCCTGCCCCCTAATCGGGAATCACAAAAGAATACCCCTTCATCCTCTAGCCTTCCTCCCTGCACTCAACTATGTGAGAGCTCGGGGAAGAAGGGCAAAGGGGTTACCTCAGGGTCATCTCTGGCCCTCCATCCACTTCAAGCTCCCAGGGCCACGAAGTGAGTGCCTGCCTGGAACCGAACTTTTAATCAAGCTTGGTATTGGGGTCATGAAAATGAACAGAACTCTGTCTTCAACTCTGAAACAAGGCTGCTCACATCACAAGATGACAAGGAAGTTATTAACTCTGTCCAAAATATCATCAAAGGAGCTCTACCCAGGGGAAAAGAGGAATACAACATAGCACAGTTGGAAGCAACAATTGGGAAAAAGAAAACTGCTTCATGGTTAATAAGCTCAAAAGAATTGAGACCCTCCCTTCAAAGAACTGATTGCACACACACTGTTATAAATTCGAGCCTCAAAATCAGTCTGCAAAGTTACTTGTTGTTATCCCATTTTACAGATGAGGAAAGAGAGACCAGGAGCCCTGCTGGATGACTTATCCGAGGTCACAAGCTAATAAGTAGCAGAACCGAAAGCTCATCTAGAAGTCCAGTGGTCTGTTCAGTAACAACAAAATTGCTATTATGTTTTATTAAGTGGTTACAATGGAGCCAGATCCTGAACTAAGGACTTCAGTTACATTATCTCCGGCAATCCTTATAACTCTGCTAGGAGGCAGGTTTTCCTACTTTCATTTTGCAGGTGAGGAAGCTGCCTCTCTCATAGCAGGTGCCCAGCACTGCAATCTGCAAAGCACTGAATGTGTAGGTGGGGAAGACACAGCTCCTGCTTTCTGTGGTTCACAGCAGTGTTGTGGCAACACACAGCCAAGTCAAAGATAAGTAACAAATCAAAGTAGAGGACTATTAAACAGCAAATGAAAGACATTTATAATGTTATAGGACTCAAAGTACAGAATAATCACGTGGAGATGGGGTGATTGCCCAGGGCTTCAAGACAGAAATGGCTTTTTTTCACTAAGTCTTAAAAGATTGTCCAGGTTTGGAAGGGAAAGCCTGGAAATAGTGTGAGGGGACCACAAGAGGTGGAGTAGGGAAGTAAACAGCAAGGCCACAAAAGTGGATTCCAAGGACAGGAAGTCCTCTAGACTGGCTCGAGACGAATATTCGGGAACAGCAGGCCTTTACTGCATGCTAGAACTGTCCTCCTGTCCCTTCTCTCTCCACCCCTCCCAACTCCCTGCACCTGGCCTGCTCCCACTCACCTGTTCAGTTTCAGCCTGCACGTCACTTCTGCCAGGACGCCTTCCCTAACCCTTTTCGTAGGTTCCCATTGCACTTTGTACCATCTCTCTCTATTTTGGTACTTATTGCCTTGTAATTCAATCACTTGTTTACTTGCCACGGTCTCCCACCAGTCCATAAGCTGCTTGAGGAAGACCGTGTCGATCTCGTTCGCCTCTCAGTGTCTCGCAGTGTCCAGGACTCTGTATGTGATCCAAAAAATACTTCTTGAATGAATATCTGACTATCTGTAGGTCTCTTTACATGCTAGGCGAAGGAGTTTTGACTTCATCCCAAAAGCACTAGGGAGCCATTCAGGTTTCTAGAACAGATGAGTGATATATCAAAAACAGAATTTTTAAAAATAAGCTTATGTTGGAAAAACTTTAAATCTATAGAAAAGTTGCAAAGATAGTACAGAGAGTATCTATATACCCCTCCTCAGTTGTTAACATCTTACATTTATCACAACTAAGAAACCAACATTGTTATTATTATTAACTAAACTGCAGACATTATTTAGATTTCACCAGTTGTTCCCCCCCGCCCCATTAATATCCTATACCTTTTCCAAGATCCAATCTATTTAGTTGTCATGTCTCAAATGCAGTTTTTTAGTTTTTATTTGAGTAGGCAGCCTGGGAAAGAGTCTCAGGGTGAAGAGACCAGTTAGACGAGCATTGTTAAAATCCAGGTTTAGGGACCTAGCCTGAGGAGAGGATGGTAAGAATGAATGGGGGAGAAGGAGGACATCATTAATTAAAAAAAGAAATCAGCTCTTGGTAAGAATTAAGAAATAATCTATTGTTCTCCTCACTGTTCCTAATTCAAAGCCTGATCCTGACTCAGGGACTTTCTCAGTGAAACTTTCCCAGACTCAATTTCTATTCTGTGCCTGACACTTTGTATCCCTCCTTCCTGCTTTGTTTGTTTCCTCCTTAGCACGCATCACCAACATGCTAAATAGTTGACTTATTTATTCTGTTTATTTTCTATTTCCTTCATGAGAGCAGACATTTTGTCTGTTTTGTGCACTCTATACCCTATAGCTTAGAACATTTCCAAGTACACAAAGAATCCATGCCAAAGGGACCCCATAGGGACTATAGGTTTTTGAATCTGGGTGATGGGGGAAATGGTGGTTTGATGGGCAGAAATGAGACACCTGAAAAAGTCACCTTGGAGAGAATGACTCTGTACCTGAAATCTGTCATAAGTCCTGCTAAGGTGGCAATCATGCGTATAAGAAACAGAGGAAGAAAGTACTAGATATTTAATGTCAATGAGCTCTGCCTGAACCCAGTCCCCCACCAAACAGGCCATTGTCTCCCCACGTACTGCTGATAACATTTTACTCTCCACAATGCCCCATGATGTTCCCCAGTAAGCTGGGAAGCATTGGACGTAGAGCAGGCCCACTAAGGCTCTTGTCCTGGCTAAACTAAGAACTAGCTAAGTGACTTTGAGTTCTTCCTTTCAGTCTCAACTTCCTCATCAAAAAAAAGAGAGAGAGAGACAGAGAGAGGGTTGGACAAGATTTCTAAGGTTCCTCCAAGCTTTCCAGATCCTGTGATTCCAGGACCAAAAGACCGCAGGTTAAGCTGTTGCATAAGAGGTCCTTCCCAGCCTTCATATTCTGTGATTCTAGAAAGGGTACAATGTGTGCATCCTATGCTCAAAGAGCAATGCAGAGTTGGACAGCTCAGGGTGAGGAGGAGAGACGCTCTCTCAGGACGCAGAACAAAGCTGTTTCCTTCAAAAAGATGCCCAAGAAAGGATGGGTGTTTGCTTTCTATCTTGAATTTGTTGGCCCTACAATATGGGAATCTCATTCTTAGAGCGCCCTCTACTGATAAAGGGCTTTTCTGCAGCAGATAAAATGTGCCCTCAGAAGGCTTTGGCATCTCTACTTAATCTTGAGCTTTAATAAGTGTGTTTCAGGAAAAGAGTGTAAGATCGTTTTTAAAAACAAAACCTCTAGAGCAGGTTCTATAACAGCTTTACAGAAGTGCTTCTACATCAGCTTTAACCTTTAGGAAAAAAAAAGAAAATAGAGCTTTGCAGACCTTATTCAGTATTTATAAAAAAGAACCAAACCTTTAATTTGCTCTTCTTCTTTACCAGGGATCCCTTGCTTAATAAGGCAAGCATTTTCTTGAAAGGTCATACGTGTTAACCAAATTTGAATTGAGAGATTTACATCTTAATTGCAGTAAGAGAGATCACTGCTTTAAAGAGCCCCAAGGGTAATCCTTTTCTAAAGCAAAATAACCACTCCAAGATGTTTGCTTCGGTAAGTTCAGCCTCTCATTTATTTTGTCTTAAATCTGGGCCCACCTGTTCTCCTGACTTGGGTTCTGGGCAATTTTAAACGACAGACTTTAGCTCACACCCTCTTTAACAACAAGCCAAATACACTCAAAACCCATTTCGAGCTGGCAGTGAGGCATTTGTATGAGGTTATTTATGATGTGCTATGCCTGCCTGAATCTTGTGGGGAGCCCATCTGGGCCCCACACTCTTGTCTTTCCCAGACACCTCTGCTTAGCCATCCCTGGCTTGTCAAATGTTGTCCTTAGCAACTACCACTCTAGGGTACTTGAAATCATTGTTTAGAATCTATTGTAGTTTTGCTACTAGCCCATCTCCCAAAAAGCAGAATTTAGTGTAAAATAGACTTCAAGGGATTAGTTACTGTAAATCAAAAGGGGTCTATTTTTAAAGGATTATATTCTGACTTTGTTGTGAGCATTATAATAAGATCAGAGGGCCTGATAAAAATGCTGTTCATATCAACTAGGATAACTTAAGCCTTCAGGGCCAAGAGCCTTTAAAAGATAGTTTTATATGTTTTGCCAAGAAAAGAAGGTTCTGGAAAATCCAAGGATGGTACTAAATAGTTAAAAGCTTGGACTCTGAGGTCAGAAAGAACTGAATTTAAATCTCAATCCTGCGTTTTACTCACTGTCATTTAAAATACTGGGTAAGTTAGTTATCCTCTCTGTGACTCAATTTTCTCAGCTATAAAATAGAGTAATAAGAGAACTCACCCCATCAGGCTATTGTCAAGACTGAGTGTGAAGCACAGCATCAGGCACTTAATAATGAAACCTGGGAACAAACCCTGATCTCTCCTAGCGAGCCCCCTGACCCCATTCTGGGGAGAAAAAGGGATAGCTAAAGAAAAACTGATTGGCCAGGCACTAATAGTTACAAAAATAAGATAAGAATAGAGTCAATTAAACAAACTGCCTTAGGTTAAGACTTGATCTGGAGCTCAGGATGTTTGCGCCAGGCACTAATAGTTACAAAAATAAGATAATAGAGTCAATTAAACAAACTGCCTTAGGTTAAGACTTGATCTGGAGCTCAGGATGTTTGCTCCTTAGGCTAAATCTTGCTTTCGATGTAAGAATATTTGTTCCTTAAATAGATGCCTTATATCTTAGGATAACATCTGTCATACCAATCTCCAGTTGTCTTTGCAGATAAACCACTACAAACCTGCTTTGAAGAACACACACCCTGGACCCTAAGGCGCCATGAGAAATATCAGTCAAGATGCCAGAAATAATTACACTGACCTCACCGCCAACCAATCAGATTCATACATGACTCCCAGGAACCCCCACCCATGATTTTGCTCTATAAATGCTTGTGACTCTAAGCTATAGGGAGAGTCTGGGGTCTTAATTCTCCCTTGGCTACCACGGGCTCCTTTGAATGGCATTCAAACAAATGCTAATCATTAACATTGAAAACCTTGGTGTGAGAGATTTCTTAGGTATTTGGGCAACAGATGTCAAACCCCTCTTGGTTCAGTAACAATAAGGCCTCAATAAATGGTAGTGATCATTATTGATAATAATGATATCAAATGTAATAGTCCTTTAGTCAACACCGATTAAGGGTATTAGAAGGCCAGAATGAGGCCGGGGAAAGGGCATTTGGTTGGAAACCAGAAGACCTAAGGTTTTTATTCAAGCTCCATTTGGACCAACCTATACGACTTGGGACTAGTTCAGCTGGTTCCCTTTGGGCCTCAGTTTCTTCATTTATTAGATAAAATCACTAGTGTGACTGGTCCTTTTCGGCCCTGAAATTAAATCAATGAGATTTGTTGCTTTAAAGGTGGCTTTAAAGTTCTGAGTAATGAAAATATTTTATTATAAAAATTATGCTGAAAGAAAAACTTCTCAATCAAACCTTTAGGTTGAGTATTTTGCCCCACACTAGAGCTATCATAATATCAGAACATTTTGGAGCACAAAGACTTCCTTGTGGATTGTTATTAGAGGTTTGACTTGAAATGAGGTCAAGGAAAGCACAGCACAAGCATCAACAGCGTAAGGAGCGGAGCTCCGTGCAGACTTGGTCAGGGCCTCTCTGGATGGAGCTGGGACAACTCCAAGGGTTTAGCACGTCAGCTTCCCCGAGGAGCAACTGCCCACTGAACTGAAGTGTGTCAAATGGGGGAGCTGCTTGTAAAGTGAGCAAATACTCCCCAAGGATCAGATTTTAACCAACACATTGTACCTTTCAAACTGCTGAGTACAACATGTGGGAAAAATGACCCCGTAATCAAATCAGACCGCCAATGTGAGGTCAGCCTGAAATGGAAGTGATTTTGGATATAGAAATCAAATTTATGACCTGTCTTATTCCACCAGCTTTTATTGGTTCTTTGGCTAGGTTGGGGATAGGTGGAGTTAACGCAGCCAGTTTGAAGGCAGCTAGCCTGCTGAGCAGGAGAATTCCCCTTTCCAGAAAATCTAGCTCCATCTCAATAATGAATCAATCCAAGGGCA
>NW_007740786.1:13880-14496 GCF_000696425.1 Galeopterus variegatus | reverse complement strand
ACCTTTCTGTGTGAGAGCTGGCCATAAGGAAATTCTCTGACCTACCCTGTCTGAAAGTAGGTCATAAGCCCCTCATTCCAGAGGGGGCCTGCCCTCTACCCAGGGGAGTGAATGCCACACGGAGAGGCCAAGAGGAATCTGAACAGACAGGCCTTGCTGGGTTTCCCCACTCAGTCTATTACCATTAAATCATTCCCTTTTTGTCCAATCACATTTCCACATGGCCGTCCATTCCTCATGAAACCTAAGCATGAAAATTGACAGTTTTCCCTTGGTCTTTGGGTCTTCATTCCCAGAGACTCCCTTATCACACAAGACTTTCACTGAATAAATTTTGTTAAGTTTTCTCTTGTTAACCTGTCTTTTGTTATAGGAGTATCAGCCGTGACCCTTGTGATGGGTGAGGTAATGGTAACACCTTTCTGTCTCTATAGTTGATATTCTGAAGTAAAGTATAATTTCAAAAAACAAAAATAATTTGTAATTTAAATGATATTCTCTTTCTTTTCAGAGGCTCTTTTTCTGTCAGTTCTATTTGTATACTTTGCTTTATTTATTTATTTATTTTTGCTTGGAATCTCTACAACAGCCTGAGACCATTTTAATTATGTCCTGT
>NW_007740786.1:11173-11651 GCF_000696425.1 Galeopterus variegatus | reverse complement strand
TGACATCTGCTGGTGGTTCTGGGTATACAGGAGCAGCTAGTTCTCAAACAGAAAACGCATGACATGGCCCACTCTCACTGCAATCACCTGTTCGTTCAGCCAGCCTGTCAACTTTTATTGGCCTTCCACATGGTGCTGTCCTCAGAAGGGTATGACATAAAATAGAAACAATCATTACCAGCCTGACAAGTTCTCACTGTGAACCCATGAAGACGGAAAGGCAAAAAATCAGACCACTTACACTGACAGAAACTGGTTTCAATCGGTTCAGGCTTTTTGTTGTTTATTGGGCTTTATGAAAAGAAGCATATCTCCACAAACTTTGTTGATTTAGTATAATTAGTATCTCTATTTTATCACAGCCTTCTAATGACTATAGCTTGTCTGTTCTAATTTGACCTGGCTCATTTTACTTGGGATCCTGTACTTTTATTCTAATTCCAGTTTAGTTTGTTTATTCATTCAACACATTTTTATC
>NW_007740786.1:7064-9337 GCF_000696425.1 Galeopterus variegatus | reverse complement strand
TGTACTAACCATGATATGGTCTCAACAAAGAATTGGTATCCACAATCTCTGACTGCAATGCAATTAACTTAGAAATCAACTTAAAAAACAAATATTCATACATTTAGAAATTGAAAAACATACTTCTAAATAGCTCATGAAATAAAGAAATCATAATGAAAATTATAAAATATTTAGAACTAAACAATATTACTACTTGTCAAAATTAGTGAGATGTAACTAAGTGAATATTTGGAGGTACATTTATAGAAACTTAAATGCACATACTTTAAAAAATAAAAGCTAAAAATTAATTAACTAAGCACTCAACCTTAGAAGTTAGAAAAAGAACAAAATAAACACATAGAAAGTAGAAAAAAAGAAATAAGAAATATAAGAGCAGAAATTCATAGAGAACAAACACAACAGACTCAACAAAACAAAAAGTTGTTTTTTTAAAGAACTAATAAAATTGAAAATCCCTGAAAAGATCAATTAAGAGAAAAAAAGAAAAGGCACAAATAAATACTGTTAGGATCATAAAGGAGATATAATTAAATATTAAAGAGATAATAAAAGGACATTATGAACAACTCTAAAATGACAAATACCTAGAAAAATGTAAATTACCAAAGTTGACCCCAGATGAAATTTTTAAAACCTTAAAAGTCATATAAGCTGTAAGGAAGTTGAATAATCAGTCAAAAATCTTCCCACACAGGGCCGGCCCGGTGTCGCACTGGAGAGTGTGCCACTTGGGAGCGCGGCGGCGCTCCCGCCGAGCGTTCGGATCCCATGTGGAGACCGGTTCCCGCTCCCTGGCTGAGCGTGGTGCGGGTGCAACACTGAGGGTTGCGATCCCGTTGCCGGTCCCCAGTACAGGTGCAACACCGAGGGTTGCAATCCCGTTACCAGTCAGTAAAAAAGAGACAAAAAAGGAAAAAAAAAAAGTCTTCCCACACAAAAGAATTCCCATATAATTTTATGGGAATATTTTTATCAAATATTAAGGAACAAATAAATCTAATCTTAAAGAAAATCTTCTAGGGTATAGAAAAAGAGAAAACACTTTCCAACTCATTTTATAATATCAACATAAAAATGACATACATCAAATACAGGCAAGGGTGATAGAAGAATAAAAAATTATAGGTCTATTTCAATAACAATCACAGATGAAAAATCCTAAACAAAATATTAGCAAAATGAGGCAACTTCTACCTGAGGCTCTTGGAGTCCAAAACCACCATGTAAAAAGTCCAACTACTCTGCTAAAGCACATCAGGAAGTCCTGAGACTCTAGCTAAGCCTAACCTTCCAAACATCCCTGCCCAGGCACCATGCATGTGAAGCCATCCTGGAACCTCCAGACCACCTAGTCACCAGGAAAATACCACTAAGTGACACCAGTCAACCACACAAAGCATAATGACCCACTGAAGTCCTGAATGACAAAATCATGAATTATGATAAAATATAAATAAAATTAATAGTAAAAAAATTAGCAAAGTGATTCTAGCAATAGATTAAAAACACCCACACATAATTTGTCAACACAAAGTTTGCTTCATTTCAGAAATTCAAGATTGGTTCAAAATATTTTGAAAATATCTCAGTATACCAAAAAGCAAATCAAGGGAGAAAAATCATATGATTATCTCAATATATGTAGAAAAAGAATTTAATAAAATTAAAAAAATCATGATTTTGAAAAAAATTATTTGAAACAAAATAGAATAGAAGAAAACATCTTCAACCTGATAAAAGGTTACATAGAGAAGAGAAGCTATAGCAAAAACTCATGCTTAATGGTGAAATATAAAAATAAAAACAATCTTTTAAGATTACGTACAAGGCTTATTTAATATTGTACTAGAGGTCCTAGCCAATAAAGTAGGGTAAGAAAAAGAAATAAAATAAGTGTTGAAAAGGAAGAAACAAAACTACTACTGTTTGCAGATGTATGCATAGAAAACTCTAAAGAATCCAAAGATAAAGTTTAAAAATTAATTAGAGGGACTGGCCAGCTAGCTCAGTTGGTTACAGTGTGTTGTTATAACACCAAGGTCAGGTGTTTGGATCCCCATACTGGCCAGCCACCAAAAAAAAAAAAAATTAATGAGAGGGTAAGTAAAGTTGTTGGTTACAAAATCAGTACACAATAGTAAATTGCATTTGTATATACAGGGTACTTCAAAAAGTTCATGAAAAAATAGAATGAAGAGATAATATAAATCTTTTCATGAACTTTTTGAAGTACCCTCATGTCAATAAACATTCACAATAACAACAAA
>NW_007740786.1:4054-5753 GCF_000696425.1 Galeopterus variegatus | reverse complement strand
TACCATGCCTCTCATCCTCTGGGAAACTGGAAGTAATAAACTCTTCTTTCGAAAAAAAAAAGAAAAGAAAAATGAAAAGACATACTATATATTGGGAAAAGATATTACCAACACATACAACTGACAAAAGACTATTATCCAGAATACATGAAGAATTCCACAATATCAATAGAGAAAAGACAAACAACACAATTTTGAAATCAGCAAAAGACTTAAATAGGGACTTCAGAGAGGAAAAAAACATGGCCAATGGCCAATAAACATGAAAAGATTCTCACCTTCATTGTTATTCTGGGAACTGCAAATCAAAACTAAAATGATATACCATTTTAAATCCACCAGATTGGCAAAATTTAAAATTCTCACATCAAATTTGTTTACAGGTGAGGAACAAGAGATACTCATACAACCTTCTAGTAGAAGTAGAAGCAAATACTACCTTTTAGAAAACAATTCAGTACTAATTAAATAATTTTGAAGAGGCACATGTCCTATGATCCAGCCATTTCACTTCTAGGCATATTTCCTAAAAAAAACTCTTGTGCATAAATATCGGAAGACAAAAAGTTTAAAGCAGCAATGTTTGTAATAATTTAAAAAATAAAATTTACCTAAATCCATTGGTAAAAAAATGGATAGATTATGGCTTTTTAAAATTTATTTTTTATTGGCTATTGACAAATGATAATTGTATACATTTATGGGGTACAGAATGATATTAAGTTGTACATGTACGATGTGGAATGATTGAATCAAGATAGCATATCCAGCCCCTCAAATCCTTATCATTTATTCCTTGGACCCTTTCACTAACATATCTCCATACCCCCCACTCCCCAGCCTTCTTCTCTCTGCTTCTGTGTATTTGATTTCTTAAATACAGATGAGAACATATGGTATTTGTCTTTTTGTGAGTTTAAATTTAACAGAATTTAATTGATTTAATTGAGCAAAGAACAATTCAACAATCGGGCAGCCACCAGAACCAGAACAGGTTCAGAGCATCTCCAGGGCTGCCACGTAGTCAGCTAAGATTTATAGAAAGAAAAGGGAAAGGGAAGTACAGAAAACAGAAGTGAGGGACAGAAACAGCTGGATTGGTTACAGCCAGGCGTTTGTCTTCTTTGAATACAGTTTGAACAGTTGACTGCCTATAATTGGCTAAGACTTCACTATTTGTTGTAAGTGTAGGCTATGATCTGCTTGCACATCAAGATAAGTTACAGTTCACTTTGTCTGAAGAAATCTTTAGGCCAAACTTAATGTAACAATTCCCTTCTTTTGGTCAAACTCTCAACTTTGAAAGGCTGACCAAAACTTTAGGCACTGACAGCACTCTCTGTTACCATTGTAAATGGACTTATTTGGTCTCAAATTCCATTGGGAAATAGCAGATCAGTAGGTTTTATAAGATGAGATCAAGAAAACAGAACAATACAAAAAAAACCTGATTAGTATCAGGTTACTTTTTCACATGGATTAGAGCAGAGGGGACTTTTTTATTATGCTGGAATCTTTTCAGGGGAGAGAAAAAAAATCTCATCTCGTTTTGAGACCTATCTGCTTTCTTAAAGTTTTAATTTTATTATGTGGCGCTTAACACAAGTAATTCCATTTTAGTTTGGTCTGATCTGTTGGGGACTAGTGTAAGAGTTCAGTCCAAAACAATGGCCTCCCATAATTTAGTTTAATAATTTCC
>NW_007740786.1:1423-2940 GCF_000696425.1 Galeopterus variegatus | reverse complement strand
TTAGCCCTTCATTTTTCATCTATCAAGGTATAAGTTTGCTCACTATAAGGTTAGCTGCAAAATCGTCCGCGCAGAAAAGTATACTCCATGGGTGCACATAAAGCCCCCCCTTTTTTTTCGTTCTTTAGTTCTATTATTTCTATTATTTATAAATATATTACTTGAAATGGTGAAATTAGCATTTTTTAGCCAAGAGTCTGAGGTGAAGTTATTACAGGTTAAAAGAGTGCTATATTACCCTAGCACATAAATCAGTTTGCCTAAACAGCTTTTGGGCTTCTGGAATAAACCTTGTAGTATTTCTTGTGAAATATTTGTTGGTTCTGGTTCTTGTATTCCATCACTGCGTTGAGTCAAAACAGGGTTCAGAAATCTTACCACTAGTACGATTTGAATGACAGTTACATTAGGGATATTGCCAAAGTTACCCATTGGGTAAACCTATGAATCCCCTAGGTTGTGGAAAGATCTGGGTTTGGCATGACAGGTCCAACACTCCATCAGGTTACCCACAGGAGATATTCATTGTGCAATTCTAATTATAGCATTATCCTGCCAAGCAAAAGAGGTCAGTGTAAGTAAGGGAAAATTAAGAGAAATAAGAATTTCACAATGGCAGAGAAGTCTTGATGTGTGACTTTACGAAAGCTGTCCATGTCTAGGATGCCATCTGAGGAGAAACTTCCCTGGTTAGCTTCACCTTAAGGTCTCCAACCGGTGTACAGTTCCAAGAGTCGAGAGCCCTTGGGTTATGAGATGTGAATTCAAGGTTCAAGGTCCCAAAGTTTTGCTGCAGTGTGGATGGCAAGGGAGGTCTTTCTCTGATGTCGTTTTCAGAAGATGCAATCTCCGGGTTTTAGATCATGAAGGGTTTGATTGTACTCAGTTGGGAGATCATAAAAAGCTTTTCCTGCCTGGTAAAATGCACTTTGGCATAATTCATCAAAGTCTTGCAGCATCTAGAGTTTAGGATTGCCCAAAATACATGAGATTCTATTATTAGGGACATAAGCTTTCTAATGAATATTTCATAAGTGATCAACTTATGCTTTCCATTGGATGTGGAACTGATTGTCCTAAATCTGCAAAACTTTTGACCAAGGCAATACTGTCAATTCAGTTAGCTTTGCCTAATGCTACTGTATCTATGATACCTTATTTAACTGTTGTCTGGTGAAACAAGCACCTCTATCACTGGAGATTTTTTTCCAGGAATGTTCCATGAGAGAAACACATTTTTAAATAACCTTTGAACTACTAATATAGTTTTGGCCTTCCTGCATGGGAAATCTTCTATATAACCAGAAAACATACGTTGAAAATAGCAATTGAATGAAATCCCTCTATAAATGTTTAAATGGCCCATCAGGTTCCAGAAATGTACCCAAAGTTTTGATCATCTTCCCAGAATTATGGGTTTGACAAACTGTTTTAGTCTGTTTTGTGTTGCTATAACACCTGAGACTGGGTAATTTATAAGGAAAAGAGGTTTATTTGGCTTATGATTCTAGGACAGC
>NW_007740786.1:0-410 GCF_000696425.1 Galeopterus variegatus | reverse complement strand
CATTGGAGATCAAATTTCCACATGAGTTTTGGAGGGGACAACACATCCAAACTCCATCGCAAACCAAACATTGGTCATAAACCATTTTAGCAGTTTTAGAACAGTCATCACACTAATTTTTTTTTCATAATTTGGATCATTTTATCTCTTCCATAATGAGTCATGGAGTGCAGAGCTTTTAATAGTAAAGCTTTAAGGACTCAGGAAGGACCAGGTGGCCATCCAGGATCTCCATGAGTCCACGCTTAACATTAGATTTCTGTCTCCTTAAATACCAATTTTGTTTCTCCCATCAGGTGCATCACACTGTTTATTAAATGGGTTATCACAGGTAATTTGACTTGGGTTATGGAGTTCATTCAAATTGCCTATCTTAATTTCAGTACAGGCTAACTTAGCATGAAAATCTG
>NW_007740785.1:15347-28449 GCF_000696425.1 Galeopterus variegatus | reverse complement strand
CCCAAATGGGTAAGTTTCAGATAAAGCCATCTTTGAGGAAAATTTGTAGCATTATGTGGGGGCGGGGGGACATAACAGACTAATGGTTTAAGCTTCCACCTTAAGAAACTAAAAAAAAAAAAAAAAAAAAGCAAATTAAACCCAAAATAAGAAAAGAGAAAGAATTAATAAGGAGTTGAAATTAATTTTTAAGAAAGGAAGCAGGAAAACAATAAATAAAATCAATTAAAACAAAAACTAGTTTTTCAAAATACATGAAGTGAGAACTGACACCACAATTATGATATCTAAACCTAACAAAGGCCAACAAATTTCAGACCAAGGTCCTTTATGATATTCATGATGTTAGACCTCAAAAACATCTTATGTTTACTATATTTACTATTGGATATGAATGTTTTTAATATAGTTGTTGGTTTTTAGTTCTGTGAATTCCCATCCTAGGTAATTTGCCAGTTTTTATAATTAAGCTATTCACATTCTCACTAATTTTTAGGAGCACTTTATGTAGAGAATATTGACATATTTTTATTGCTCCAAACACCTCATTTTAACATCTCTATCTTTTAAATTTTTCATCATCATAATTTTCACAGTATAAATTTTACGTTCTATGTAGTCAAATCTACCAGTAGCTGACTTTATTGCTTTTTCTTTGGTGTCAAGAATAGAAAGGATTCCCCATTCGGAAACAGTAAAAATAGTAGCTTATATTCTTTTAATATGTTAATGACCCAATTTTTCATTTAAATATGTATTCAGTATGAAAATTATTTTTATAATGAATAAGAAGGATAATCTAACTGTATTTTCTCTTTAACAAAAGCAAATTATGCAAATACTATTTATCAGCTAGCCCACCCTTTCTACTGATACGAAATTTCCTCTTTACATTGTATTAAATCTTTATAGACACTTGGTTTGGTTTAGGATTTCTATTTACTTCCACATTTGTATTTGTGTATTCTGATGTTGGCACTTATTATACTTATTTACTTATTATAGTTTTTAAATATATTTTATTATCTAGTATAACAAGTATCTTCTTATTACTTCTTTTTTCTTACGTTTTACTGACTATTTCTTTCATATTGAATCTGCACAATTATTAGAACATTTTTTTCAGGTTAAAAAATCATAGAGTTCTGATGGAAATAATATTCAATTAAATTAATTTGGGGAGAACTAATCTATTTATGATAGTCTTTCCATATAAAAGTTAAATGTGGTATTTATATCAATAATTATTGCTATTAGGTTGACATATAAAACTGCTGATATTTGACTATTTTTTACCTACAAAAACTGCAGTTTTGTATGTTTTAATATAATAGTACTAGGAAATTGGTTTTTTAGATTTGTTTTCCATTTTGTCCATGGAACTCAGGTGTGGGGAATTGGGTTAATTATAACCATTGATTTATGACTCTCTCATAGGTCTACACATGACCTACTTTTATGCGTTCATTTATTTGGTTAGGTAGGTTGTGTGGTAGCTGGTCTTCAAGATAGTTGCCATTAACGCTTTCCTTTCTTGTATCTCATGTCTTTCATCCTTTAAGATGTAGAGTCTATTCTTCCCCCCAAATGTTCCAGCTCCCAGCTATTGGACTCATCCCAACTGAGACCTCGGCCATTGTGGACCAAAGACAAGCCCCTCTGTGCCCTATCTAAACTTCAATCATGAAGTATAATAATAACAAAAGTTATTTTAAGCCATTAAGCTTGGGATAGCTTGTTATGCAGCAATAAATAATTGAAATGAATAGTTTTAGTTATTTAGTTAGTTAGTTTTAACAATTACATAAACATCAATAAAACCATCACCCCAAACAAAATCTTGGACCTTAACAATAACCTGCATCTAACCATATGATTTCCCTCTATCTCATTCCCCTGCCTGTCCCAACTCAAGTTAATCATCATTCATAATCCTCTATTTACTTCTCTTTTTGTTTAGTTTTACTGCATATATATACCCACTAAAATTGTACAGATTTTTATTTTAGTTAACTTCATAAAAATGCTGTCATAATGAATATAGATATTACATACAACTCATTCATATGGTTGTATATAATTATATTTCATTAATTTTATCTGCTGTGTAATACTTTATTATGTGAACATATCATAATTTACTCATTCGTTCTTTCATTGATGGACATTTAGATTGCAGGATTTTTTATTTTATAATCAATACTGCTATAAACATCGTTATACATTCTTCCTGTTGTACCTGTGTGGTTTCTCTTGGGTGTATAACTAGGTCTAGAATTGCTTGCTCAAGCGGTACGATAAACTTTAGGAGGTTATGGCAAACTGTTTTTCACGGTAGTTGTATTCTTTTAAATTTCCACTAGCAACATATAATAAGGAAGAGATCCTCTGGATTCATATCATCTTCAACTTTTGGTGTTGTCAGATTTCTAAATTTTTGCCAGTTGGGTGGATGTTAAGTGATATCTCATTGTGGTCTTAATTTGCATTTTCTGATCAGTAATGCTGTTGAGCATCTCTCTATCTATTTATGGGTGATATGTGTCTGTTCACATCTTCGGATAATTTTCTATTAGGTTATACGTGCTTTTCTTATTAATCCATAAGAGTTTTATGGATTCTTAATGCAAATTCATTATCATTTGTAGATATTGCAAATATCTTCTCTCAGTTTCTACCTTGTCTTTCTACTTTATACCATATGTCTTTTAGGCAGTGAAGGTTCTCAGTTTTGATATAGACAAATCTATAGACTAACACTTTTTCTGTCTTGTTTAAGAAATATTTTTCTGCTAGGAGTTTTCAATTTTGAATATCAGTGTGTATTAGTCCATTTCTATTACTTATAAAAAAAAAATCCTTGGAAGTGGGTGATTTGTAAGAAAACAAAATTTATTGCCTACAGTTTCAGAGACTGGGAAGTTCAAAGTCCAGGGAACACATCTGGTTAAAGGCCTTGTTGGTGGTGATAGTAGTGCAAGGTCTCACATGGCAGAATGGCAGAGCAGAGAGAGGAAGACTCTCACATGTGGCCCTCGTAAAGCCCTCAGAACTCCACCCAGTACTGCCATTATTAATCCATTCACTAGGGCATGGTCCTCACAATGCAATCACCTCTTCAAAGCCCCACCCCTCAACCATCATAATAGGATTTCCCACCATCAACGGTCACAGTAGTGATCAAGCTTCATGAGTTTTGGGGGGATGGGACATACATTCCATTGCATTCCACCTCTGACCCCCCAAAACTCATGTCCTTTTCATATACAAATACATTCACTTCATCCCCAAAGTCTTAACTCGTTTCATCTCAAAAGTCCGAAGTTCAAAGTCCCCTCTGCAAAATCAAAACTAGTTATCTATTGCCAAGATGCGATAGTGGGACAAGCATAGGGCACATATTCCCATTCAAAAAAAGAGAAATAGGCCAGAAGAAAAGGGTAACAATTCCCAAACAAGTCCAAAACCCAAAAACAAGCAGTGCAGGCATTAAATCTCAAAGCTGGCGAATCATGTACCTTGACTCCATGTGTGATGTCTTCTGCACGTTGATGCAGGGGTTGGGTCCCCAGATCCTCAGGCTACTCTGCTTCTGTGGCTTTCTTGGTCTCAGGTGATATTTTAGCTCTCACAGGCTGATGATGCACACTGGTAGCTCTATAAGTCCGGGTTCTCCATGGCGGTCCCACTCCCACGGCTCCACTAGACATGGCCTTGGTAGGATTTTTCTGCTGCAACTCCAACCCCACATTTCTGCTCAGCATTGCTCTAGCAAAGGCTGTCTGCAGTGACTCTGCCCCTGCAATAGATCTCTTCCTGGGCCCCCAGGTTTTCCATACATCCTTTGAAATTGGGGTGTTGGCTCCCAAGCCTTCACAGCTCTGGAATTCTACAAGCCTGTATACTTAACACCACATGGACACCACCACGACGTCCAGCTTATGTTTTACAAAGCTGCAAGTCCATCCACACCTGGGGCAAATTTGGCCACAACTGGAGCAGCCAAAGCAGCTGGAGTGCTGGTGTGGGAAGCAGCATCTTGAGGTGACCCTGGGCAGTGAGCCCATGGAGGGCACCTGAGGCCTGTTCCCTGAGACCATTCTGTCTCCCTCGGCCTTTGGGCCTATAATGGAAGACACAGTCTCCAAGGTCTCTGAAATGCCTTTGCCTTGGATTGAAAGCTCCCCCAAAACTTAATCCCCCCTTTTACTGTTGAGGGTGGGAAATTCTATTATTTTAATCAAAAGGTGAGGCCTTGAAGAGGTGATTAAATTGATGGTTTAATCGTCGTGGTGGGCATGTTCTGCGGGCTTTGAAAGGAGAGCACATGAGGCGCTCTCTCTCTCTCCTTTCTCTCTCTCTCTCTTTCTCCCCCCCTCTCTGCGTCCACCATTTCAAAATGTAATGCCCTGGATTGCTGTAGTCATCACCAGGACAGAGCTCTCACCAGATGTTTCCTTGAATTTTGTATTTCCCAGCCTCAGAAACTCATTTTCTTCTAAATTACCCAGTTCCCGATATTTTGTTATAAGCAACAGAAATGCACTAATATGGCCTTCAAGGTCTTTTTTCCCTTCCCTTGATAATCCCTTTCTTCTGTACTAATCTCCTTAGCAAATGGTTGATGGCCTTACACCCTCGCTTTTATAGCCAGGCTGAAAGTTTTCCAATTTTTGGCCCTCTGCTTTCTTTTGAATTACAAATTCTGGCTTTATGTTATGCGTTTTCTGCCATAACTCAGTGTAGGCTGTTGCAAGCAGCCATGTGATTTCCTGAATGCTTTGCTGCTTAGAAATGTCTTCTGCCAAATACCCTGCTTCAGCATCTTTAAGTTCTATATTTCATAAAACTTTAGAGAATGAATAGATCATAGTCAAGTTCCTTTCCAGTTTATAGCAAGGGTGATCTTTGCCCCAGTTTCCAATAAACTCCTCGTTTACATCTGAGATCTTCTCAGAATGGCTTTTACTGTCCATATTTCTATCAGCGTTCTGCTCACCACCGTTTAACCAGTCTCTAAGAAGTTCCAACCTTTCCTCACCAGCATCTAGGCTTTTCCTAGCCTGTTTCTCCAAATTCTTCCAGCCTGTCCTCAAAGTCCAGAGAACACATTCTGCCTCACATGGCGGAATGGCAGAGCATAGAGAACAAGACTCTCACATGCTCTCCTTTTAAAGCCTTCAGAACCATGCCCATGACCATTGTTAATCTCTTCACTATGGCATGGTCCTCACAATCTAATCACCTTTTCAAGGCCCCACCCCCCAACATAATAGGATTTCTCACCAGCAGCAGTCACAGTGGGCATCAAGCTTCATGAGCTTGGGGGGACATTCAATCCACCGCATAATGCATAATTCCTCAATCCATCTTGAGTTGATTTCTGTATGTGGTAAAAGATAGGATTCAAATTTCATCTTCTATATGGTTAATCATTATTTTCTAGCTATGTTCGCTTCTTTGCTGATCTAGTATGCCACTTTCTTCTTGTACCCAAGCTCCACACATGTTGGGGTCTGGGTCTGAGCTCTGTATTCTATTTCATTAGTTAATTATGCTGTCCCTGCACAACATTGCACTGTCCTAATTACTATCACTTCAAAATATGTCTTCATATTTGGTAGAACAATTATTCCCCTCTCTACTCTTCTTTTTCAAAAGTGTCCTGGATATTTTTGGCCCTTCACTCTGACACATAAAGTTTAGAATTATTTTACTAAGTTTCATTTTTTTAAAAAAAGAAAAACCACCATTGGAACTTTGATTGGAATTGCATTGACTCTACAAATTAATTTGGGGAGAATTGACGGCTTCATGATATTGTTATCTTATCCTTGAACACTGTCTCTCTCCATGTATGTTGTTTTAAATTCTCTTAATTAACTGTTATAATTTCTCTAGAAAAGTCTTGTACATCATGTGTGAGATTTATACCTAGATATCTGACATTCTCTGATAATATTGTAAACAGTGTCTTTAATAGTGTTTTGCGGTTTGATGTGAAATGTAACTGATGTGTTTATTCTTGTTCTATTCACTCATCTTGCTCAAATATATTCTTTTAAATAATACCTCTGCAAATTTCTTTTGTATTTTTGTGTAACGAGAGGATCACCCACAAACAACGATTTCAATTTCTCTTTTCAGTCCTTATGCCTTCAATTCCTATTTCTTATCTTATTGTACTAACTAGGACATCCAATAAAATGAACAATACAGTTGGTTAGAGTGCGGTGTTCTAACACCGAAGTTCGGATCCCCAGCTGCTCCCCCCACAAAAATTTAGGAATGGTCATGTTATTGTTGGCCTCCTCTTGTTCCTGATTATAAATAAAATTATTTCCCCACTTTGGATGATGTTTTCTCTAGCTTTTTATAGATACTCTTTATGAGATTTACAAATTTCCATTCAAATTCTATTTTACTAATAAAGTAATTCTATTAAAATTCTATTTTACTAATAAATAATTAATAATTAAGAGTTTATTATTATTATTATTATGACTGAATTTTAGCAAATGACTCCTTTGCATCTTGTGAAATGATTATGTAGTTTTTTCCTTTAATCTCTTAATGTCAGTCATGTGAATGGATTTTTCTAATATTAAATCATCCTTGTCCACCTAGGATAAACCCAACTTAGTTGTGGTGTGTTAGTCTTTTAAAAATACTGGTGAGGCTTCTGGTCAAGATGGTAGAACAGATGGTCCCCAGTGTTGTTCTCTCCCACAAATCAACCAATTTACAACTATTAAAAAGCAATGACAGCCAAGCTGGGGCCTCTAGAGCTCAGGTGAAGAGGAGGAGAGACCTATAGAGTGCATGAAGACAGGAGGAGCCATGATGAGAGAAAGAAAAGATTGCTCCTACCATTTCGAATCCTGGCAATTCAAGGCTGGAGCTGGTGAGCACATGAAACAAAAGTTGGCAAAAGCCGCAGCTGTATCCTTCATGTGAAGTTACTTGGAGGCAGCAGGGGAGAAAGGTGGCCCTCAGGCCAGTGAGACCACTAACAGGCTTCCCCTGGGCCCACATAGGACTGGGGAGCCATAACAACTTAAAAAAGGAGCCACTCGGAAGCTAGTGAGTCATTGCAAGGAAGCAGCACATGGCCCGTCCCATGGCAAGTGTTTGGAGTGCAGGTGGTAAGGGAGATGGGCCCACGGGGGGAACACTGGGGCACAGCAGAGATAGCTGATCTTCCCCCCAATCAGCACAGGCCCACTCTATATAGGCTGGTCAGGAGTATAGAACTGTAGGGGGAGCAGTTTGCTGAAGACTCAGGTCCAGACCAGAGTTTCTACACAACCCAGGTGTACCAGATCTCACGAGACCTGGAAGTACCTGCAAAGTCAGCCGTTAAAACCTGAGCTGCAGGCCGGCCCGGTGGCGCACTGGAGAGTGTGCTGCTTGGGAGCGCGGCAGCACTCCCGCCAAGGGTTCGGATCCCATGTGGAGACCAGTTCCCACTCACTGGCTGAGTGCGGTGTGGGCGCAACACCGAGGGTTGCGATCCCGTTGCCGGTCCCCGGTACGGGCATGACACCACGGGTTGCGATCCCATTACTGGTCAGTAAAAAAAAGACAAAAAGGAAAAAAAAAACCTGAGCTGCACAAAAATCCTTCCCCAGGGAATCAGCAGCAAAGTAGCAACTTGGCTCAACTATAGGGCTCTAGTGCTGGTCCCCACAGGAAGTTCCCCCATTTTAGAAGAAAGCAAAGGACAACAAATTAGTTCCAGTGCAGAGTTTAAGTAGTAGAAATAATGGATAATCCAATACAGAACTGAAAGAAAAACAAAATACCCACAGACTAGAGACAAAGTTTGATATTAACTAGTAAAGGTCTCACTTCACCAAAGAACACCTATAAAACGTAGAAGGACTGGAAGCCCCTGGGCATCTAAGCCAGGGAGCAGGGAGGGCCTCAGCCATGCCCGCTGATACCCACAACCAGCCCAGTGATGATCACCAAGCCACTGCAGGAAACACCCCAGGCTCCCAAGCTTGGTCACACCCGCCTGACATCTGCATTCAGCTCATCAATCACCAAGCCACCACTGGAAATCTCCTGGTCTCCCCTGCAGGAATGAGGGGGGTGTCACAGGTCTCAACCATGCCCCCCCCTTCTCCTTTGTATTTATATCCTTGAGTGAAATGGATCCATAGCCCTTCTTTCTTCCCTCCGTTTTTTCCTTCCTTCCTTCCTCAGTATGTCTTTGTCTGAAGTTGGTATCAAGTAGTACAGAATAAGTTATATTCTCTCTTCTTTTGCTGCTGAAAGTGTTGTATAAAATGGGATGACGAGTCCTTTGAAGGTCTTGCAGAACTCACCTATGAAACTATCTGGTACTGATGCTTTCTTCTTGGGAAGATTTTGAACCACTGTTTTAATTCCTGTTCAGGCAGTGCTTGTGGTTTTGGTGTTCTAAAAATTTGCTTATTTTGTCTAAATTTTCAAAATTGTTGGCATACAGTTGCTGGTAGTATCCTCTTATCTTTAAATCTCTGTATGAGGTTACTCCTGCTTTACGTTCATCATATGTCTGTACAGGTATCTTTTCTTCTTTTGGTTAGTCTTGCTAAAGGTTTGTCTGTCTTCTTAGTTCATCCAAAGAAACAACTTTTGGTTTTGTTCATATTCTTTATTGTATCATTTTTTTCCCTTGTTTCATGATTTTTATTCTTATTTTTATGTTTATTTCCTTATTTTATTCTACTGTCCTTTTTTTGTAGACACATAGTTCATTAACTTCGAGGCTGTCTTGTCTTCTCATATACATATTTAAAGCTATACTTTTTTGTAAGTTCCACAAGACCTGTCATTTAGTGTTTTCCTGATCATTCAGATTATGACTTGGTAGGTATTTTTTAGTTTCTCTTATAATTTTTTTCTTGATCCATGCGCTAATTAACACTATCTTTTTCAAATTTACAAATATGTGAGATTTTTTATTTGTCTTTTTGTTATTAACTTCTAAATTAAATTTGTTGTGGTCAGAGATCATAATCTGTGTTATATTTCTATAACTATACATATAGCTGAAACTATAAATATTTTTGGTGTGCTTGAGAAAAAGTGTGTATACTCTAATTTTTGAATACAGAACTTTATAAATGCCCACTAGGTCAAGCTCGTAATTTGTATTATTCAGATCTCATGTCCTTGCTGATATAATTGAAGAAGTTATCTCCCACTTTGGTAGTAGATTTATCGCTTTCACGTTATCAAGTTATCCTTTATATATATTTGAGGCTCTTTTATTAGGTGTGACATGTTTAAAATTGCTATATCTCCTTGGTAAAATGAACCTTTTATCATTCTATTATTAGTGCTCTATCCAGTCTAAATCAAGACCTTTGCCCTAAAGTCAATTTTATTTGATACTAGTATAGCTATACCATTTGTTAGTATTTATTGATATACCTTTTTCCTTCCTTTTACTTTTAACCTGTGCTTGTACTTAGCTTTAAATGTGTCTATAAATAACATGTATTTGGATTTTTAAACTGAATCTGTCAATCCTTGTCTTTTACCTTGTGAGTTAAGTTGATTTACCTTAATTGTAATTATTTATATGTATCTGAACTAGTTTCTACCATCTTAACTTTTCAGTTGTCTTGCTTTTTTATGGTTTGTTTTCAATTCTTTACTCTCTCATTTCACAAACATTTTAGCACACTCTCACATTTCCTTAATCTTCCCTCCATTTCAACCCCAGTCATATTACTATTACTTATTCCAGTCTTCTCAAACTCTTAAAGTACATTGGGCCCTTATCAAACGGCAGAAACTGATTCTGCATTTTGGGGGTAGGGACTGAGTTTTTGCATTTCTAACAAGCTCCCAGGTGATGGTGATGCTTTTGCTGGTTCAACACCATCTTTTGAATAGCAAGGAACTAGACTTGTGCCATCCAATATGGTACCCAAATCCCGGGTTTGCATTTCACCTGTGTATACTTCCTCCAAAACAGCTTTTAATGTGGATTTTTTTGTGAAGAACCTTCTGAAGCTTTCTGGTACTAAGAATTTTTTATCATGCTGTCATACTTTAATGATGTTTTGGCTAGATGTAAAATTCTAGAATCTAAGTTCTCTCCTCCTAATATTTTAAATACTCATAACTTCCTGTATCCGGTGCTTGTTTGAAAAATCTTTGAGGATCAATCTAACTCTTGTTTCTCTGTGTGTAAACTACTCTTTCTCTCAGGAAACTTTTAGAATTTTCTCTTAGACTTTGCCATTCTTAAATTTCACATTCCCATTTCATTTTTTCTATCTATTCTCTGCAGCTTCTTTCAACCTAAAGTCTTCTCCTTCACCTTTGTTGTGGACTGAATTGTGTCCCCCCAAAAGTCACTGAAGCTTGAATTGTGTCCCCCAAGTTTTGTGTATTAGAAACTTAGCCCCCACTGTGACTGTCAAGAGGACAAGAAATCTTATTACGGTAATTGAAAGGTGGAACCTTAAGGAGGTGATTGGATTGTAGGACCATGCAGTAGTGAATGGATTAAACGTGGTGGTCAGGGAGTGGTTCTGAGCACTTTTAAAGAAGAGGAAAGTCTGTCTTGCTCTCTCTCTCTGCTCTCTCTGCTTCCACCATCTTGCAATGTGAGACCCCTAGGTCACTGTCACCACCACCAGATGGACTTTGGATTTCCCAGTCTCAGAAACTGTGAGCCACATTTCATTTTCTTTATAAATCACCCAGTTCCATGTATTCTGTTATAAGCAACACAAACGGACTAATACAACCCTCTCCTTTTCCTCCCTCTTCCATATTCCTCCTCCTTCTTCCCCTCTACTTAACTTTGGGAAACATCACCATTATTTTTTCAAATATGTTCTCCTCTCCATTTTTATGTTCCTCTCTTTCTTGGACTCCTCCACACTTCTTTCATTTTCCATGTGTCTTGACTTTTCTTTTCATGTTTCCTATTCATCCTTTTCTTCTTCATTAAGGGAAATGATCTCAATCTGGTCTTCCAAATCACGAATTCATTCCCCCAAGCAGACACAGTCTGCTATTCATCCCAATTATTCTATTCTTTATTTAAACCCTGCATTTTTCTTCCTAATATTTCTGCTTGATCTTTATGGTTTTTTATGGTTGTTTTGTTCTAAGATATTAGATATTGCTAACATCTCTACTTATCACTTTTAGCTTATTACTCTAATTTTAAATTGTTGGTCTGTCTATTCTAGTATTTCTTCTTCTGAAGGAATCTGTACTCCAGTTGTGCATTATTTTTTTATTCAAAATAGCTATGATTTTAAACTGTCTTACTTTGGCCTGAGCTCATATTTCACTGAGGATATTGCCTTCTTTGTCACTTAGTGCAACTGGGAAATCAGACCTCTGTCGACGTGAGTCTCAGTGAGCTTGGGGCGGAGGAAAGAAGGATGGAAGAGTCCTAGGGTGGAGAGGTCAGGACCAGAAACTCATCTCAACCATTAGTCACCCCATAAAACAACTCTTTGGGACTGGTCTTCATTCACTCTTTGCACCCCAGAAAAAAGTATCACTGTGAAGAGATTACCTCCACCCCCATCCACCCAATATAACTCTCCTGCCCTTGGGACTTGCAGAGGGAGTGGTGGGGAAGCAAATGTCCAAAGTCAATTCATCTTTACCTGTTTTTCTTAGTTCCTCAAACTTACTTTGCATTTCAGGAATGAGCCCTATTTTAGCAGAGTATTCATATATTATTTTTTTTGTGTGTAAAATATACATATATTATTCATGAGTTAAACATCCACACATATATTATTCCTTTCATATTTGAATGCAGTTGATTTGTTAATGTTTTATTGATGGTTTGCTCACAAGCATATTATTATTCAGTAGCTTTCCACTTTGTGCTGTTTTATCAAGTTTTTCTATTGGAGTTAAATAAATTTTAAATAAATCGAAAACTTTTCCTTCTTTATCTATACACTAGAGCAATTTGAGTTGCACAGAAATCCTCTTGAGTTTGAAATAAACCACCTGCAAACAGATCTGCTTTCTGTCCCTATGGCATAGTTAGGAGAAGATGAGGAAAGGGGGCAAATTTCTTCACTAATTTTTCAGTTTATTTCACATTTATTGCTCTATTCAGACTTTCTATTTCTTCTATAACTATTTTAGTTATTTTAGTTATAGTTTCCTTAAAAAGCAACCAATTTATCTAGATTTTCAAGTTTTCTTGGCTTCTAGTCTTTTTCTTTTTAAAACTCTCATATTTAAAGCTTTATTAAAGTATAATTTACATTCAAAAATTAATCTGTTTTAAGGGTAAAGTTCAAAGGATTTTAACAAATCAATTCATTCCTGTAACCTCCACCAAAATGTAGAGCATTTTTTGGTATTTTGAGTCATGTCATGCTTCCTTGCAGTCAATACTTCCCACATCTGCCCCAGACAACTACTGCTTTCTATCACTATAGCTGGGCCTTTCCTAAAATTTTGTATGAATGGTATCAGACAGAATTTGTCTCTTGTGTCTGGCTGCTTTTGTATAACATAATGTTTTTAAGACTCATCCATGCATGTATCAGTACTTTGTCCCTTTTTATTACTGAGTAGTGCTCTCCTGTATTGATGTGCCAGATTTGTTGATTTACCAGCTGAACATTTGGATTATTTCCAGTCTGAAGCTATGGTAGGCTGAAAAATGACACCTAAAAGGTTTTCAGATACTCCTTCCTGGAACCTATAAATGTTATTTTACCTGGAAAAAACACCTTCAGAGATGTGATTAAATTAAAGATCTCGAGATTGGGAAATTATCATGGAATATTAGGGTGGGCCCTAAGTGCAATCATACTTACCCTTATAAGAGGAAGGCACAGGGAGATTTGACACACACACAGAAGAGGAGATGTGAAGGCCAAACACAGAGAAATCTGAAGGTGCTATAACAGAGCCAAAAGCAAAAGAATGCCAGAAGACACTAGAAACTAGAAGAGGCAAGGAATTTGTTCTCCCCTAGAGCCTCCGGAAGGCCAAACACAGAGAAATCTGAAGGTGCTATAACAGAGCCAAAAGCAAAAGAACGCCAGAAGACACTAGAAACTAGAAGAGGCAAGGAATTTGTTCTCCCCTAGAGCCTCCGGAA